>NW_026882019.1:0-38169 GCF_032173495.1 Musca vetustissima
TTGTATAGGCCTTGCAAAAATAGTCCTTAAAAAATCCACCCCTTGTATAGGTCTTGGAAAAATATTCTTTAAAAAATCCACGCCTATCTCCCCAATGACACTTAAAACATATTTTTTTTAAATCCATCCCTTAACAATTTTATTATAATTCGTTTTTCTTTTTTTGCAGGCCACCCTAATGTGTATCACGTAAGTATTTAACTCTTATATACAAATGCATTGTAACATTTTGCTGTTAGTTTTCAGTTAGAAAGTATTTTATTTATATTCTTTACACACCCTACCGTTCTGCAAGAGGAAGAACAACTTTTTTCCTATTTTTTTCGTTGCACACCACTCGTTATTTAGCCGTTAGCGATGGGTTTACCTCGTTCTGGTGGTCCTTTTGTACTATTTGTCGGCTACAATTGTTGGTCAGTTAGACCGTCAACAAAGTTAGTCACAATGTATATCCTTGTGTGTCTGTGTCTGAGTGCCTGTAACATTTGTGTTGGTCAGTGTCTTTACTTTGGGTCGAGCATAGAAGTGTTAAATAAATGTTACACCAACAAACAACGAACACACGACGACGCATCACGCCAACATGTTGTGATCGGAAAGTTTCTCGTTTGTAACAATTCTAACTACAATCTAACTGGCACGCCTCAAACGACTTAAAGAGTAATATACGTACATGTTGAAATTGCTGCAAACATCCACTTGCTGCAGTGAGGGTGTGGGTGGTTTTTGGCTGCAACATTTTGGCCTCTGTGAGCTGCATTATTTATTGACACTTGCATTGGTCGTCGTCACTCTCTAGGGGAAGTATGTGAACGAGTTTAGATTGTTTTGTGGGTATAAACTCTTTCAGGTTTTAAGTTGTCCAACAAAGTTTTGTTAGTGTCAAAGGCACATTTGTTGATATTTGTCAGTAGGGAGATTTGAGTTGAATTTTTGATTTAATGCTCCTTTGAAAATCATGAAATGGAACAAAACTTGGTTTCGGATATCTCACCCTGAGGACTTTCTCATGCCAATATTACCACAATAGGCGTGGATTTTTTAAATATTTTTTCAAGCCACTATGACCATAATAGGCGTGGATTTTTAAATATTTTTTTCAAGTCACTACTACAACAATAGGCGTGGATTTTTAAAAATTTTTTTAAAGCCACTACTACAACAATAGGCGTGGATTTTTTAAATATTTTTTTCAAGCCACTACTACCACAATAGGCGTGGATTTTTTTAAATATTTTTTTCAAGCCACTACTACCACAATAGGCGTGGATTTTTTAAATATTTTTTTCAAGCCACTACTACCACAATAGGCGTGGATTTTTTAAATATTTTTTTCAAGCCACTACTACCACAATAGGCGTGGATTTTTTAAATATTTTTTTCAAGCCACTACTACCACAATAGGCGTGGATTTTTTAAATATTTTTTTCAAGCCACTACTACCACAATAGGCGTGGATTTTTTAAATATTTTTTTCAAGCCACTACTACCACAATAGGCGTGGATTTTTTAAATATTTTTTTCAAGCCACTACTACCACAATAGGCGTGGATTTTTTAAATATTTTTTTCAAGCCACTACTACCACAATAGGCGTGGATTTTTTAAATATTTTTTTCAAGCCACTACTACCACAATAGGCGTGGATTTTTTAAATATTTTTTTCAAGCCACTACTACCACAATAGGCGTGGATTTTTTAAATATTTTTTTCAAGCCACTACTACCACAATAGGCGTGGATTTTTTAAATATTTTTTTCAAGCCACTACTACCACAATAGGCGTGGATTTTTTAAATATTTTTTTCAAGCCACTACTACCACAATAGGCGTGGATTTTTTAAATATTTTTTTCAAGCCACTACTACCACAATAGGCGTGGATTTTTTAAATATTTTTTTCAAGCCACTACTACCACAATAGGCGTGGATTTTTTAAATATTTTTTTCAAGCCACTACTACCACAATAGGCGTGGATTTTTTAAATATTTTTTTCAAGCCACTACTACCACAATAGGCGTGGATTTTTTAAATATTTTTTCCAAGCCACTACTACCACAATAGGCGTGGATTTTTTAAATATTTTTTTCAAGCCACTACTACCACAATAGGCGTGGATTTTTTAAATATTTTTTTCAAGCCACTGTCATAGGAATAGGCGTGGATTTTTTAAATATTTTTTTCAAGCCACTGTCATAGGAATAGGCGTGGATTTTTTAAATATTTTTTTCAAGCCACTGTCATAGGAATAGGCGTGGATTTTTTAAATATTTTTTTCAAGCCACTGTCATAGGAATAGGCGTGGATTTTTTAAATATTGTTTTCAAGCCACTGTCATAGGAATAGGCGTGGATTTTTTAAATATTTTTTTCAAGCCACTGTCATAGGAATAGGGTTGGATTTTTTAAATATTTTTTTCAAGCCACTGTCATAGGAATAGGCGTGGATTTTTTAAATATTTTTTATTAAGGACTATCAAGGCCTTAGGCGTGGATTTTTTAAATATTTTTTCATTAGCCACTGTCATAGGAATAGGCGTGGATTTTTTAAATATTTTTTTTTTTCAAGCCACTGTCATAGGTATAGGCGTAGATTTTTTAAATATTTTTTTTTCAAGCCACTGTCATAGGAATAGGCGTGGATTTTTTAAATATATTTTTTTTCAAGCCACTGTCATAGGAATAGGCGTGGATTTTTTAAATATTTTTTTCAAGCCACTGTCATAGGAATAGGCGTGGATTTTTTAAATATTTTTTTCAAGCCACTGTCATAGGAATAGGCGTGGATTTTTTAAATATTTTTTTCAAGCCACTGTCATAGGAATAGGCGTGGATTTTTTAAATATTTTTTTCAAGCCACTGTCATAGGAATAGGCGTGGATTTTTTAAATATTTTTTTCAAGCCACTGTCATAGGAATAGGCGTGGATTTTTTAAATATTTTTTTCAAGCCACTGTCATAGGAATAGGCGTGGATTTTTTAAATATTTTTTTCAAGCCACTGTCATAGGAATAGGCGTGGATTTTTTAAATATTTTTTTCAAGCCACTGTCATAGGAATAGGCGTGGATTTTTTAAATATTTGTCTTTACCCTTAATGCTTTCACTCACTTAACAAATCCAATTACTTTAGACAACATTTCCAACAAAAGAAAACAAAAGTAGAAAAATATCAAATATTCAAATCTGTTACTGAAACATTTGTTCCATCAATTTGGATTATTTGCATTACAGTCAATTTTCAAAGTACAAGAAAAACAAGAAAAACTTTAACCTCACAATCTGTGTGGAGTATTTGATTTGTTATTGCAATGAGAAAAACCATAATCATCGGACAAAAGTCCTTCAAATTACCCCAAAATAAACAGATTTCGATGCAATACCAAAAAAAATGCGCTGCAGCAACAACAAAGCGTGTTGGTCAAACCAAAATATTTTGCGACTATTATGCAATTCACACATACTAACATAGTCATATAATGAGACCGAAGGAGGAGGACACCCTAACAACCAGACGGACAATAACAACAATATGCCAAGTGCAACTGCAATGACTTCCATAATACAGCTAATGTTAAATTGTTATTCTTTCCACAATTATTGTTGCCTCACATTGAGGCATTCAACAGCAGCAGCTAATGACTATCACATCTATACCTACTACTACCACTATTAACACATATAAACATAAAAACAATGCAAATGCCACATTTGGAAAGGCTTTTTTCAAAGTGAGATTCAACAATGCACATACAGTGTTTCAAAGCTAAATATTTTTACAAAAATATTTAAAAAATCCACGCCTATTGTGGTAATAGTGGCTAGGAAAAAATATTTAAAAAATCCACGCCTAATGTGTTATTCTTTCCACAATTATTGTTGCCTCACATTGAGGCATTCAACAGCAGCAGCTAATGACTATCACATCTATACCTACTACTACCACTATTAACACATATAACCATAAAAACAATGCAAATGCCACATTTTGAAAGGCTTTTTTCAAAGTGAGATTCAACAATGCACATACAGTGTTTCAAAGCTAAATATTTTTACAAAAATATTTAAAAAATCCACGCCTATTGTGGTAATAGTGGCTAGGAAAAAATATTTAAAAAATCCACGCCTATTGTGGTAATAGTGGCTAGGAAAAAATATTTAAAAAATCCACGCCTATTGTGGTAATAGTGGCTAGGAAAAAATATTTTAAAAATCCACGCCTAATGTGTTAATAGTGGCTTGGAAAAAATATTTAAAAAATCCACGCCTAATGTGTTAATAGTGGCTTGGAAAAAATATTTAAAAAATCCACGCCTAATGTGTTAATAGTGGCTTGGAAAAAATATTTAAAAAATCCACGCCTAATGTGTTAATAGTGGCTTGGAAAAAATATTTAAAAAATCCACGCCTAATGTGTTAATAGTGGCTTGGAAAAAATATTTAAAAAATCCACGCCTAATGTGTTAATAGTGGCTTGGAAAAAATATTTAAAAAATCCACGCCTAATGTGTTAATAGTGGCTAGGAAAAAATATTTTAAAAATCCACGCCTAATGTGTTAATAGTGGCTTGGAAAAAATATTTAAAAAATCCACGCCTAATGTGTTAATAGTGGCTTGGAAAAAATATTTAAAAAATCCACGCCTAATGTGTTAATAGTGGCTTGGAAAAAATATTTAAAAAACCCACGCCTAATGTGTTAATAGTGGCTAGGAAAAAATATTTAAAAAACCCACGCCTAATGTGTTAATAGTGGCTAGGAAAAAATATTTAAAAAATCCACGCCTATTGTGGTAATAGTGGCTAGGAAAAAATATTTAAAAAATCCACGCCTAATGTGTTAATAGTGGCTAGGAAAAAATATTTAAAAAATCCACGCCTATTGTGGTAATAGTGGCTAGGAAAAAATATTTAAAAAATCCACGCCTAATGTGTTAATAGTGGCTTGGAAAAAATATTTAAAAAATCCACGCCTATTGTGGTAATAGTGGCTAGGAAAAAATATTTAAAAAATCCACGCCTATTGTGGTAATAGTGGCTAGGAAAAAATATTTAAAAAATCCACGCCTATTGTGGTAATAGTGGCTAGGAAAAAATATTTAAAAAATCCACGCCTATTGTGGTAATAGTGGCTAGGAAAAAATATTTAAAAAATCCACGCCTAATGTGTTAATAGTGGCTTGGAAAAAATATTTAAAAAATCCACGCCTAATGTGTTAATAGTGGCTTGGAAAAAATATTTAAAAAATCCACGCCTAATGTGTTAATAGTGGCTTGGAAAAAATATTTAAAAAATCCACGCCTAATGTGTTAATAGTGGCTTGGAAAAAATATTTAAAAAATCCACGCCTAATGTGTTAATAGTGGCTAGGAAAAAATATTTTAAAAATCCACGCCTAATGTGTTAATAGTGGCTTGGAAAAAATATTTAAAAAATCCACGCCTAATGTGTTAATAGTGGCTAGGAAAAAATATTTTAAAAATCCACGCCTAATGTGTTAATAGTGGCTTGGAAAAAATATTTAAAAAATCCACGCCTATTGTGGTAATAGTGGCTAGGAAAAAATATTTAAAAAATCCACGCCTATTGTGGTAATAGTGGCTAGGAAAAAATATTTAAAAAATCCACGCCTAATGTGTTAATAGTGGCTTGGAAAAAATATTTAAAAAATCCACGCCTATTGTGGTAATAGTGGCTAGGAAAAAATATTTAAAAAATCCACGCCTATTGTGGTAATAGTGGCTAGGAAAAAATATTTAAAAAATCCACGCCTATTGTGGTAATAGTGGCTAGGAAAAAATATTTAAAAAATCCACGCCTATTGTGGTAATAGTGGCTAGGAAAAAATATTTAAAAAATCCACGCCTATTGTGGTAATAGTGGCTAGGAAAAAATATTTAAAAAATCCACGCCTAATGTGTTAATAGTGGCTTGGAAAAAATATTTAAAAAATCCACGCCTAATGTGTTAATAGTGGCTTGGAAAAAATATTTAAAAAATCCACGCCTAATGTGTTAATAGTGGCTTGGAAAAAATATTTAAAAAATCCACGCCTAATGTGTTAATAGTGGCTTGGAAAAAATATTTAAAAAATCCACGCCTAATGTGTTAATAGTGGCTTGGAAAAAATATTTAAAAAATCCACGCCTAATGTGTTAATAGTGGCTAGGAAAAAATATTTTAAAAATCCACGCCTAATGTGTTAATAGTGGCTTGGAAAAAATATTTAAAAAATCCACGCCTAATGTGTTAATAGTGGCTTGGAAAAAATATTTAAAAAATCCACGCCTAATGTGTTAATAGTGGCTTGGAAAAAATATTTAAAAAATCCACGCCTAATGTACCAAAGGTCCTTGGAAAAAATATTTAAAAAATCCACGCCTAATGTGTTAATAGTGGCTTGGAAAAAATATTTAAAAAATCCACGCCTAATGTGTTAATAGTGGCTTGGAAAAAATATTTAAAAAATCCACGCCTAATGTGTTAATAGTGGCTTGGAAAAAATATTTAAAAAATCCACGCCTAATGTGTTAATAGTGGCTTGGAAAAAAAATTTAAAAATCCACGCCTAATGTGTTAATAGTGGCTTGGAAAAAATATTTAAAAAATCCACGCCTAATGTGTTAATAGTGGCTTGGAAAAAATATTTAAAAAAATATTTAAAAAATCCACGCCTAATGTGTTAATAGTGGCTTGGAAAAAATATTTAAAAAATCCACGCCTAATGTGTGGCTTGGAAAAAATATTTAAAAAATCCACGCCTTATGGGTGGCTTGGAAAAAATATTTAAAAAATCCACGCCTTATGGGTGGCTTGGAAAAAATATTTAAAAAATCCACGCCTTATGGGTGGCTTGGAAAAAATATTTAAAAAATCCACGCCTAATGTGTTAATTGTGGCTTGGAAAAAATATTTAAAAAATCCATGCCTATTGCTGGCTTGGAAAAAATATTTAAAAAATACATGCCTATTGCTGGCTTAAAAAAAATATTTAAAAAATCCATGCCTATTGCTGGCTTGGAAAAAATATTTAAAAAATCCACGCCTATTGTGGTAGTAGTGGCTTGAAAAAAATATTTAAAAAATCCACGCCTATTGTGGTAGTAGTGGCTTGAAAAATTATTTAAAAAATCCACGCCTATTGTGGTAGTAGTGGCTTGAAGAAAATATTTAAAAAATCCACGCCTATTGTGGTAGTAGTGGCTTAAAAAAAATATTTAAAAAATCCACGCCTATTGTGGTAGTAGTGGCTTGAAAAATTATTTAAAAAATCCACGCCTATTGTGGTAGTAGTGGCTTGAAGAAAATATTTAAAAAATCCACGCCTATTGTGGTAGTAGTGGCTTGAAAAAAATATTTAAAAAATCCACGCCTATTGTGGTAGTAGTGGCTTGAAAAAAATATTTAAAAAATCCACGCCTATTGTGGTAGTAGTGGCTTGAAAAATTATTTAAAAAATCCACGCCTATTGTGGTAGTAGTGGCTTGAAGAAAATATTTAAAAAATCCACGCCTATTGTGGTAGTAGTGGCTTAAAAAAAATATTTAAAAAATCCACGCCTATTGTGGTAGTAGTGGCTTGGAAAAAATATTTTAAAAAATCCACGCCTATTGTGGTATTAGTGGCTTGGAAAAAATATTTAAAAAATCCACGCCTATTGTCTTAATAGTGGATTGGAAAAAATATTTAAAAAATCCAAGCCTAATGTGTTAATAGTGGCTTGGAAAAAATATGTAAAAAATCCACGCCTATTGTGGTATTAGTGGCTTGGAAAAAATATAAAAAAAGCCGTTTTAGGTCTTGTAGATCCCTTTGAAAAAAATGTCCTGGTAACCAATGTAGAGCTTTGAAATCACTAGTCTCTATTATATACATACGCACCCACACAAACAAACATATGAGTATATATAGACAAAAACAACAACAAAAACCAAATGAAACAAAACGAATTCAATGCTGATGAAACAGCCACTGATGATGCTCTGATGCTTATCATTATCATCTGCATCAACTGCTACTTTGTTAAAGTTGTGTTTGTGTTGATTTTATTTGCTTGTTAGCATCTACATGTGTGTGTGTGTTTTGTCGGTTGAGAGGCGGGACATTCAGGCAATGAGGTCAAAAGTTGTGCAAACTCAAATACTCTATTCGTTTTTGTGTTTGGTTAACACAACTGGAAAAAATCTAAGCTCAACAATTTCTCTTGGATTGTGTGGTCCTTGCATTGCTCACAACTCGTGGCTGATGGGTCCCTGGGGGAGAGAGAGTGTTGTTCAAGGGACCCATTGAAGGAAACAACATACGAGAGTTAGTTTTGTGGTTTTTATATGATTGTGTTGACGGGTTTATTGCAGCACACTTTCAGGTTTAACCAAATGCATTCAGACACTGAACTGCTATTTGGTGTTGCATTGCATTCATCTATCCATTCATTCATTCATACATTCAGTCATGTTGGCATTCGTTAGTTTGTTCATCCATTCATTTAACTCTGGCAAGTGGTCTCTTTCTCTCTTTGGAAAATATGTCGTCCCTTTAACACTTTAATCAAGGATATTAAGGTTGCGAGACAGTTAGGGAGCCCTAGCCCGATGAGAATGCTGTTGAAGCTTGAGAATTTCATCTGGCCGACACTTTCCGCAATCCCATAGCATTCGTTATATTTGTAGTATGTGTTTTTTTTTCATTTCATTTGGAAATTCTGCAACATTCTTGGAAAAATCCAATTTTTCACATTTTTGTGGCTTAAATAGACATTATCCTCTTTGAGATATTTTTGGCAATTGTGGGGCTACGAGTAAAGTTTTCATGGAAACTTTTTTTCAGAGGTCGACAAAAGATGTAGACTTCTTAAAAAATATTTAGGAAGGAATTAAAATAGCTGATTGATTTCGCGGCAGCAAAAAACATGGTAGTTAGCAGCATCAGATTCAATCTCGACATACACAAGGCCACATGGATTTCTCCTGATCAAACAACGATCATTTGATCATCAAATCGATCGATCCGAGGATCAAATATCGATTCGGACCACTACCTTGTAGCAGCCATGGTTCGAACTCGTCTTAATTTTGCAGCAAAGGTGAGATCTAACACAACACAGGAACTCGACGCCTACTCCGCTCAACTTACCTACCTGCTTGACGAAAGCACTTATTGCCCAATCCCTACAAAATGCCGCAAAAGAACCCCAATGGTACGATCTGAAGTGCCGTAATGCAACTGATATGCAAAGCAACACGTAAGGCGATGGAGAATTATCGGGAGAAAAGGAGAGAGTAGAAAGGTATTTTGAGAAAAAAGAAGAATGAACAAGAAAAACGTGAGCGTGAGCAAATCGAGATGTACAGGAGTCAGAATGAAGTCCGGAAATTTTACCAACGAGTAAAATACCAAACCGAAGATTTTGGTGCAGGCACATCCTCCTGCAGAGATGAAGAATAAACCTGGTGACAGATACAGACAGCGTGTTGAGGATATGGAAGGAGCATTTTGAAAAGTTTCTTGTATCAAATAGTGGCGGTGAAGAAGATACCCCAGAAGCAATAAGAGATGATGGTATAGAGTGTAAAGTACAAGAACAATAAAGCAGCAGGAGCCGATGAGCCGAACCAACCGAACTATTCAAGACTGGTGGTCAAGTGCTGGTCAGGAGCATGCACCAGCTGATTAGTACAATTTGGCTAGAGGAATGCATGCACAATGATTGGAACCTCAGCATCCAGTGTCCCGTGCACAAAAAAGGAGAAAGACGATATGTGTCACCTATAGAGCAATTAGCCTTCTTCCCATCGCATATAAAGTTCTATCCATTGTGATCCAGTGTGTTTGGTATTCCTGCAAAATTAATACGGCTATTAAGTGGCACAAGGTCAGCAGTTAAAGTCGAAAAGGACCTATTGGAACCCTTCAATACCGAACGATGATTCAGACAAGGTGGCAGTTTGTCGTGTGATCTTTTTAACATCCTGATGGAAAAGGTCATACGAGACCCAAATGTGACACCAAAAAACACATGTTACTCGCCTACGCCGATGACATCGATATAATGTGTCTAACATTGCGAGCGGTAACAGCCACCTTTGAACAAATTGAGAAGGAGTCTGCCAAAGTGGGACTGGCAGTAAACGGCGAGAAGACCAAGCTGATGGTATCAACGAGCAAGACTTCCAGATTTTATATACCTTGGTAGCGCCATAAATAAAACGAATGACATCAGTTTTAAAATTCGGAGAAGGATTGTGATGACCAACGGATGCTAATATGGTCTAAGTGAGCAGCCACCTCCCGCCAGACCAAACTCACACTTTACAAGATACTACCCGTGTTGTTATATGGATCTGAAGCATGGGCAGCTCTTGGGTTGTTCGAAAGAAAAATTCTCCGAAAGATCTACGGGCCGATCTGCGTCGACGGCGAATATTGGCGTCGAATGAACCACGAGCTTTACAATTTATACGCGGACATCGACATAGTTAGCGGTATTGAGCTGCAGCGACTACGGTGGCTAGGCCATGTTGTGCGCATGAATGAGAATGCCCCAGATCAAAAGGCATATAATAGCGAGCCTACTGATGGTTCCCGTCGAAGGGGAAGGCCACGAACTAGATGGAAAGACCAAGTAGAAAACAACATCCTGGTACGTGGTCATTCAAATTGGTGGAGATGCGCACAAGAACAACGTGCTTGGAAATCTTTTTTTCAGCTCGGCTTATGGAACATCCAGTCTGTAGCAAGCCAGCTAAGTAAGTAAATAAGTAAGTAACCATAGGCGTGTATTTTTAAAAATATTTTTCAGGGACTTGACATAGGCCTGGATTTTTAAAAATATTTCTCAGGACTTAACATAGGCCTGGATTGTTAAAAATATTTTTCAGGGACTTAACATAGGCTTCGTTTTTTTAAAATATTTTTCAAGGACTTAGTCTCTTTTTTGCTTATTCATCTATTTTTTTTATTTTGTACTCTAAACTCTTGGGTTACCCTTTTACACCCCACGAAATATTTCAATACATTTTTTATCCCATGTGGGGTTTTAACTTATTCGACTGTCCGCATTAAGATGATTGGAAAATTGTTCGATTTTATTGCATCCTTTGGAAACAATTTTAAAAATACATTTGACTGAGGAATACACATACACATAACAAAATGCATACACACACAAGCACATTCATTCCCAAATCTACATCAAAAGCTGCAACTGCAGTATTACTTAGATTTTGGCTAATGCAATTTCCGTTTTTAGTTTTTTTCCTTTACATTTCCTCTTAATGGTGTAGCTGTTGTGTAGTGGTGGTGGTAGTCCATACCATCAAAGCGAGAGCAACAGCAATACCAATATCACACACACACACACACATGCATATTAGAACACTTAAAACCAACAAACCCTTCAAAATCTTTACATATTGTGTGTAAATGTATTGGTGTCTGTTTCCAATGATTCAATGATTCAGATTTGGTTCAGTTGTTCTGATTGATACATTGATTCGTTATGCATTCATACATTTTTCTTCTTCTTCTTCCTCCTGTTTTTTGGGGTTAGAAAATTAAGCAATTTTCTCGTACTCTATTGCGCCAGAAAAATAACAACCAAAGAACCAAGCAGCTGCAAACCATTGAGGAGATTGCAATTTTTCATTTTTGTCTTGAGCGATGTGGGGAAACTGATACACATACTCTCCATTGGGTTTGCGAGGATATTTGGAGCAGAAACTATAAATTGAGGGTATCTCCCAGCTGCAGATTAGGTGAAACATTTGTTTGCTAATTGCAGATGGATTTGTGTGTGCGAAAGTAAGGTTGCATAAAGAGATGCTGCATACATTGACTACAAAATTCTTATTTTGACTGTGTTGGCCTCTGAGATTTTTAGAAAAAAATACACTTTCATATACTTACTTGGCTGGCTTTGTTACAGAACGGTTGTTCCGTAAGCCGAGCTTAAAAAAGATTTCCAAGCGCTCCGTCTTTTGTGCATCTTCTCCAATTTGAAGATGCACAAAACATCTTCCACGATGTTGTTTTCTACTTGGTCTTTCCATCGAATTCGTGGCCTTCCCCTTCTTCGGGAACCATCAGTAGGCTCGCTTTAATATGCCTTTCGAGCTGGGGCATTCTCATTCATTCGCACAACATGGCTTAGCCACCGTTGTCGCTGCAGCTCAATACGATTAACTATGTGGTTCATTCGACGCCGATATTCACCGTCGATCGGCCCGTAGATTATGCGGAGAAGCTTTCTTTCTTTCCCCTAGAACTGCCTCATCTGCTTGCGCGTAACTACCCATGCTTCAGATCCATATAACAGCATGGGTAATATCAGCGTTTTGTAAAGTGTGAGTTTGGTCTGGTGGGAGGTGGCCTTGTTTATGAATTCACCATAGTAGCATCTGTTGGCCATCACAATCCTTCTCCGAATTTCAAAGCTAATGTTATTCGTTTTATACCTCGAAGCTGTAGTTCTCAAGTTCCACAGTTGGTCCGAGTCTACTGCACGTCTTGTGCGTTGATACCATCAGCTTGGTCTTTTCGCCGTTTACTGCCATACCCACTTTGGCAGACTACTCAATTTGTTCAAAGGTGGCTGTTACCGCTCGCAATGTTCGGCTCATTATATCGATGTCATCGGCGTAGGCGAGTAACATGTGTTGTTTGGTGTACAAAGTGCCATTTCTGTTCACCTTTGCCTCTCGCATGACCTCATACAGCAGGATGTTAAAAAGGTTTCCCTACAAACTATCATCTTGTGTGAATCCTGCATTGCCGTATTAATTTTTCAGGAATGCCAAACGACACGACTCGACTTTAAACACCTCTGAACGGATAGGGCTGTCGAATGCGGTTTTATAGTCGACGAATAGGTGGTATGTGTCGATGTGTTTTTTGTGGGCCTTTTCTAGGATTTGGCGCAGAGTGAAAATCTGGTCAATGGTGGATTTGTCAGGTCTGAAGCCGTATTGGTCTGGTCCAATAATGCCATTGACCATTGGTTTCAATCGTTCACACAGCACTCTGTATAGCACTTTATATGCGATGGGAAGAAGGCTAATTCCTCTATAGTTGGCACATATTGTCTTGTCTCCTTTTTTGTGCACGGGACACATGATGCTGGGGTTCCAATCATTGGGCGTGCATTCCTCTAGCCAAATTGTACTAATCAGCTGTTGCATGCTCCTGACCAGCATCTGACCACCAGTCTTGAATAGTTCGGCTGGTAACCCATCGGCTCCGGCTGCTTTATTGTTCTTGAGCCGATTAATTGCTTTTATGGGTAGGTGGTATACACACTATACCAACATCTCTTATTGGTTCTGGGGTATCTTCTTCACCGCCACTATTTGATACCAGAAGCTTTTCAAAATGCTCCATCCAGATACCCAACACGCTGTCTGTATCTGTCACCAGGAAGAAGGAATTCTTCATCTCTACAGGAGGATTTGCCTGTACCAAAATCATTGGTTTGGTGTTTTACTCGTTGGTAAAATTTCCGGACTTCATTCTGACTCCTGTACATCTCGATTTGGTCACGCTCTCGTTATTCTTGTTCTTCTTTTTTCTGAAAGCACGTTTCTCCTTTCTTCTTTTCTCCCGATAATTCTCCATAACATTACGTGTTGCTACTGTATGCAGTGTTGCGCTACGATGCGTTTTTCACAACAGTATCATTACGACACTCCTGATCGTACTATGGGTTTCTTGGTGGTGGTTTTTGGTACCCAAGTATTGCTTTTGCTGCAGTTTGTAGGGAGTGGGCAATTATTTGTCATTGTGCTTCTATACTATTATCTGGACAAGGAGTGCTTTCGTCAAACAGGTGGGTAAGTTGAGCGGAGTAGGCTTCTGCTACCTTTTGTGTTTGCAGTTTCGACGTCAAGTTTGCCTGTTGTGTTAGATCGCACCTGTGCTGCTACATTAAGACGAGTGCGAACCTTGGCTGCTATAAAGTAATTATCCGAATCGATTTCGCTCCTCGTATCAATCGAATACATAACACAATGGATGAATGTCTTCCCTCTATCACAACATGATTAATTTGATTTTTCGGTGTTCGATCAGGAGAAATCCAGGTGGCCTTGAGTATATAGAGATGCTCGAATCTGGTGTTGCTAACTACCATGTTTTTTGCTGCCGCGAAGTCAATGAACCTCATGCCGTTGTCGGATGTTTCTTCCTGAGGCCTGAATTTTCCGACGGTGGGCCGAAAGATATTTTCCCTTCCGATTTTTGCATTAAAAACTCCTAGCAGAATTTTAATGTCATGGCCAGGGCAGCGATCATATGCTGTTTCTAGGCGCTCGTAAAATATGTCTTTGGTCTGTTCATCTTTGTCTTCGGTCGGAACATGGGCGCAAATAAGACTGATGTAGAAGAACTTCGCTTGTATGCGGATTATAGCAATTCGCTCATCTATTTTTATTTTTTTATTCTCCTGTTAACCATAAATCCGCAGCCAAATTCGTGTCTCTTTTCATGGCAGCTATAATACAGAGCTTAATCGCTAACGCTTACGGTTTAATTACGCCTATCGCACCTTACGCCTTTACATCGCATTTTCTGTAAGGCAATAATATCGGCTTTGTACTTCTTGCCTGTTCTGTACAAGATGCGCACATTCCAAGTGCAGTTTCGCAGATCGTGGTATTTTATACGTTAGCGGGGGTCACCAAAATAAGGGTTTTGGTTTGGTTTGTTTTTTTGCTTTTTTATAGTAGGAGGGGTTTTCCGAGTGTGGGCAACTAACCCGACGCCTCAACCCAATTTTTTATAGTTCCTATGGGTGAAGTCGCGGCACATATTAGCTCACTATTTCAACGGGTAATGAAAATAGCTACCTCAGGTGACACCCCGGCGAGATCTGTGCCCACAATTGAGATGAAAGAGGGACCAAGCCTGCACATTGCCATTTTAAAGCCAATCAGAGCCGTTGCTTGCAAAATGTAAGAAATTCATATAAACATGCTTCGAAAAAAAAAAAAACAAAAAAAAAAAAAATAATTTAAAAAAAAAATAACTCTGCTACGGCTTGAGGTTTAAAATGAACATCGATTCCACCCATAACATATTATTCTTTGGGTTAACATGAATTCTTTGCCAACAGGAATTTAATATTTTAAAAGCCAAAACAACAACCACCGCAATCGAATGGTTTTCCAGCAACAAATAAAACGTACGCCACTTTTTGGAACATTTTTCTTCTCAAAATGAATTACGAGTGCCAGCAGTGGGAGTGGAATTAAAAAATAATTGCTTTTAAAAACGACAACAACAACAATGACAGAAGAGGCAGCAAATAAAGGAAACATATGAAATAAAAAAAAAAATAAAAACAAATCTGGAAATGGATATTTAAAGACAAACCAACGTACAATGAAAAGTGGTTCAAAATCCGTGAGAGTCATTAACGTGGGAAGGATTCTTAAATTGCGAAGCCCATTCATTTTCATGTTGTTCCTATACCAGTTATTAAATTACCTTCAAATATTTACAATAACAAAAAGAGACACACATTCGTAAAATCGATTATTTCCATCTTCCAAACAATTTTCAGCAGCTACGCCTCTGATTGTCCTCTTGAAAAAGTTCGCAATAAGACAAAGAAGGATGAGAATAACGAAACACATCATTGCAAATTAAATGTTGATATTGAGAGTAGCACTTTTAAAGATCCGGACACAACGAAGTTCTACA
Organism: Musca vetustissima; assembly: GCF_032173495.1. Lineage (NCBI taxonomy): Eukaryota > Metazoa > Arthropoda > Insecta > Diptera > Muscidae > Musca > Musca vetustissima. The sequence goes on from NW_026882019.1 coordinate 15,690, forward strand.
CCCAAAAGAAAACAGAGAAGTGGAAGAGATTAACCGGAATTGTTTCTGTGTGTGTGTGTATGTGTATGCTTGTAGTACAATACAACACATGACATATACATATTTAAGAATTCAGCACATTCCTTCGTGCAAAAAGAAAGCAAGCCAAAATTAGAGAAATACACTTTTATGTCATGACATTTTAATGACCTCTGAAAAGCAGCGAGAAAGAAAGAGATTTAAAAAAAAATATTTTAAAAACTTAGAAATACAATATTAATGTCCTCAGGGAAAACATGATTATAGTATTTCGGATTTAATGTATTAATTTTTTTTGTTTAATTTTTTTTAATGTATTAATTTTTGTATGCATACGACTCTAACGTTAATACAAATGCATACATATGTATGGTAATGTCAATAATGTATATGGTTATTAAAATCGTATATTAATAAGAGGGAGAGAACAAGGCTGAAAAAAAACTTGCAACACAAATTACGAGAAATTATATATAGTCCGCAATAAGCATTAATGTATAATCTCTTGAACATATCCGATCTATGTCTCTCCATAGTAAATATATACATACATACGGCATACGACGTAAATTTTGTAATTTATCGCACAAAAGTTGACCCCCCTTCTCTGTGTAAAATTTCGTGATGTTTGAACGGACATAATAGAGACCTCTAGAGCTACTAGAAAATAGATAGAACGAAAGTTTTGGTCCATTTGTAAGGAGTTTTGGTCCACAAAATAAGGTGTAACCGATTTCATCCAAACTTTTGACCGTCCTAATATTTCTTCAAAAATATAAATCAAGTTTGCAGATGGGTGTATATCGGCCACTCCCTCTGGTACATTCCTCAAAAAAGGGTTAAACACGGGAAGTGAATATGAACCAAACTTTGGGTAAGCTAATATTTTAACTAAGACTGTATAATGGTGAAAGATGGGACTTGTCCGTCTACTCCTGTTAGTACCAAAGGTTAATATTTTGAAAACATGCACATCTCATTCTAAGCGCACGGAATATCCAATATTCATCGAAACATTTCAAATCATAATATGTTTACAGAGCCTATATGAAGTCTGAAGATGTGATCCATTCGGTCCAATCTTTTTGGTACCTCTCCCACAAAGTGTGAAAGTTTTGAAAACAAACTCCTTCTCGAAATTTCCCCACAAAGTATACTTACTTAGCTGGCTTGTGACAGAACATTAGTTCCATAAGACAAGCGCACAAAAAAATCTAGTCGCGTCGGCCTTGTGCGCAGCTCCTTCATTTTAAAAGTCCACGTTCCAAGATGTTATCTTCCACTTGATCTTTTCATCGAATACGTGGTCTTCCCCTTCTACGTGAAGTGGAACGGTTTTATAAGCCTTTTGAGCTGGGGCATCCTCATCCATTGTGACCCAGCCAATGTAGTCGCTGCAAATCGATACCTCTGACTATGTCGATGTTCGGGAATGGATGGTACAACTCTCATCTGCTTGTGCAAATACCTATGCATTAGATCCATACACCAGCACGAGTCGTATCAGCGTCTTGTAGAGTGTGAATTTGGTTTGGCGAGAGGTTGTCTTGTTTCTGAATTCCTTCATTGGATCATAGTAGCATCTGTTAGCCTTCTCCGAATTTCGTTGTCATTAGTTTTATTTATGACGGTACCAAGGTTTATCAAATCTTTGATTACCTCGAAGCTGTAGTTCTCAAGTTCCACAGTTGTTTCGAATATACTGTACGTCTTGCGCGTTGATACCATCAGTTTGCTCTTCTCGCCATTCACTGCCAGACCTACTTTGGCAGATTCCTTCTCAATTTGTTCAAAGGTTACTGTTACCGTTCGCAATGTTCGACCCATTATTTCGATGTCATCGGCGTAGGCGAGTAACATGTGATGTGACCTTGTCTCAATCCTCGTTTGGTATTAAAGGGTCCCGAGAGGTCCTTTCCGACTTTGACCTTGTTCCAGTTAATGTTATCCTGCATAGCCGTATTAATTTTGCAGTCGAATACGGCTTTATAGTCGACGAATAGATGAAATGTGATGATGTATTTTTCCTGGGTCTTTTCCAGGATTTGAAGCAGGGTGAAAAACTGGACGGAAACCACATTGGTATGGTCCAATAATGTCATTGGCTTCAGTCGTTCACACAGCACGCTGGATAGAACTTTATACGCGATGAGAAGGACACTAATTCCACTATAGTTGGTACATATCGTCTTGTCTCCTTTTTTGTGCCGAGTTTTCAATCGTTGGCCATGCATTCCTCTAGCCTAATTGTTCTAATCAGCTGGTGCATGATCCTAATCATCATTCGGCTGGTAACAAACTCAGCGGCATATGCTGCTTTATTATTTTTCCGTCGATTATTTGCTATTCTGACCTCATCTTGGGTAGATTGTATACAATATATACAGTCATCTATTGTTGGTTCTGGGGTTTCTTCTTCACCACCACTATTTCATACCAGAAGCTTTGCAAAATGCTTCTTTTCAGATCCTCAACACGCTATACTGCATCTGTCACCAGATTTCCATATTCATCTCTATAGGAGGAGGTGCCTCCGGCAAAGCCTTCCGGGCTTCATTCTGACTCATGCACATCTCGATTTGCTCCCGCTCACGTTTTTCTTGTTATTTCTTCTTTTTTCTGAGCAATTCTTTGCCATTGAGCTTCTATATTATTTTCGGGACAAGGCAAGTCGTTAGGCAAGTGGGCAATGCTTCTGCTATCTGTTGTTTTTGCAGTTACATTAAGACGGGCTGTCACAAGGTAATGTTCCGAATCGATATTCGCTCCTCGTATCGATTGAACGTATAAAATACTGAACGAATGTCTTTCGTATATCACAACATGATCAATTCGATTTCTCGTTGCTCGATCAGGAGAAATCCAGGTGGCCTTGTGTATACCGAGATGCTTGAATCTGGTGCTACTAACTACCTTGTTTTTTGCTGCCGCGAAATCAACCAACCTCATGCCGTTGTCGAATGTTTCTTCATGAAGGCTGAATTTTCCGACGGTGGGACCAAATATATTTTCCCTCCCAATTTTTACATTAAAATCTCGTAGCAGAATTTTAATGTCATAGCCAGCGATCATATGCTGTTTTAGGCGTTCCTAAAAATGTTTGTGGTCTCATCTTTGTCTTCCGTCGGAACAGGGGCGTAAATAAGACTGATGTAGAAGAATTTCGCTTTTATACGGATTATAGAAATTCGCTCATCTACTGGAGTGAATATGGAGACGAGGTCTTTTTATTCTCCTATTAACTATGAATCCGCAGTAAAATTCACGTCTCGTTTCATGACTGCTATAATACAGGGCGAATGTGAACAGAAATGGTACTCTGTACACTAAATAGGAAACCGAAGTATATAAAATCGTTCACTACCTCAAAAATGTAGTTTTCAAGCTTGGTCTTCTTGCCATTTACTGTCAGTCTTACTTTGGCAGACTCCTTCTCAATTCGTTCAAAGGTGGCTGTTACCGTTCGCAATGTTCGACCCTTTATGTCTATGTAGTCGGCGTAAAGCGTCGAACATTGCTATCTGTATCTGTCACCAGGTTTCTATGTTCATCTCTACAGGAAAATATGCCTGCACCAAAGACTTCGATTTGGTGTTTTACTCGTTGGTAAAATTTTCGGACTTTATTCTGACTCCTGTACATTTCGATTTGCTTCTGCTCACGTTTTTCTTGACCTTTCTTCCTTTTTCTGAAAATACGTTTCTCCTCTCTCCCTTTATCCTGATAGTTCTCTCTTGCATTGCGTGTTAATACTTTTTGTAGGTTCGCCCTCAGGCTGCTTTTTGGACCTCAGTAGTATTACTGCACTCCTGATCGTACAATGGGTTTCTCGAAGGTGGTCTTTGGTATCCATGCTTTCGCCTCAGTTTTTTCTCACATTTTTCTCGTTCTTTCCTATTTTTTCTGAAAATGCGTTTTTCCTCTCTCCTTTTCTCCCGATAATTTTCCATCGCATTACGTGTTACTACTATCTGCAGTGTTGCCCTATAAGCGGCGTTTTTCACATCAGTAGCTTTACCACACTCCTGATCGTACCACGGCTTTCGTGATGGTGGTTTTTGGTACCCATGTGTTGTTTTTGCTGCAGTTTGTAGGGAGTTCTTTGACATTGTGCTTCTATATTATTATCGGGGCAAGGGGTGCTTTCGTCAAAGTGTCAGGAGAAGCAAATTAAGTAACGGAATTGAATTCACATCGTAATATTTTACCAAACCTACATTAAATCCGAAGATGGAATCAAAATGGCAACTTCTTTCGGTACCACAGTTGCCCAACTCTTTTGTAAAGCGAATAGTAGATCATCTAGGCATTACATACATCAATAAAAAATGTGTCATCTCGACACCAGAGCGTAACTCCTTAGACCTCAAAAAATATATGAATAAAATATATAAAAGATCGGATCATCTGTTTTGAGCTACTATAGGCGCCGCTTTCAAAAATGAAATTTCGGAGTCTATAACACTCCAACGTTGATCCGATAGACTCGAAAAACTGTTTAATCATATTTTATTTTACTTATTCTTCAAATGAGCCAACTGACCCCATATTCCTAGATATTAATCTCAGTTAAGTAATAGCCCACAAGAGATCCACAATATGAGAATGGCTAAAAATTCTTCTTTGGACACATTTATTTTAATCGATGGTTTTTCAGTATTGTACGCCTTAAATATATTCCTTAACCAAAAATGTATTCTCTTTAATATTAAACCAAAAAACATCTCCTTTCAAGTTTAGCCACCTACGCACAGCACCAAATACGGATTAACAACACAACTACTAATACAACAACGCTGCTGTGTAACAACCTCTTACCAGACTCGATGACAACGTTGACAATGTTAGTGAACATGTCACGCAATTACAACTTCCATAGAATTGACAGACACGTTGAGTTGAGGTCGACTGTCAACGTTGGCAAATTTATTAAAGATTCATCTTAATTTGTTGGCATAGCTAGGACAAATATCATCTAAGATGAGGAGACAGCAGTACGATGCAACCTCATCCTGTTGTTCGACTAGATATTGGATAGATTCACATGGAGATGTACTTCGCAAGGTGAGAGGTATTAGGGTAGTATGATAAATGATGGCGTGTGTAGGATAAAATACAGATAAAATTGCGAGGTTTGATAGAACCATTAAATAAATTAATATTGAACGGAAGATTAGGATTTAAATTTCATATGATGTCAAAATTTAAATGTTTAACTTGCCCACAAGCCATTTAAAGCTTCCTTTCATTAGCAGATGAATATCCACTAAGTAACTTACAAATATAATCATATTTATTATAAAAAATAAACTGTCATATTTTCCATGGAAGTTTTCACAAAGTTTGTGTTGCATATTAAAATAGTTATATCGCGTGTCTACACCGTAACCACAATCAATTGAAACTTTTTCCTCCTTGTTCGCTAACATACGACAATGTGTTCCCAATTTTTCTTCATTTGACATCACACACACACCCACACACAATGAATGTCTTCATCTTCCGGTCTGTGAGTGAGTTAGTAACCTTTTGAACCATGTCTGCATGCTATGCCAGCCACTTCATTTTCGTTGGGTTTCGAGGAAACCCGTATTCGTCTTAAACGTTCCGGTTAGGTGTCACTTTTTAATGGAAACACGCAACGCAAGAATGACATGCAAAAACAAACACTACAATGCATTCATTTAAGTTAGATCCCCACCACAGACCATGACAACGAAATTGCAACCAAGCAAGCCACTGTTGTTGGGGACACCACACACAATCGTAAATACATATATACACACTCACACGCGTGCAACCAACAACCATAACGTTATGCCGTTATTGTATTTACAGTTTTATAATGTCGTACAGTCATTCCGAAGTCTTAAGTCATGGTAGGGTTGTCATAGTTAAGGGGACCCCCCCCATTCTCGAGGTCAAAATTTTTGTTGACTTAATTCCAATCTACACTAATTCAAGAATGTCCCTGCAAAATTTCAAGTTAAAATCTCAAGAACTCTTGAAGATATAGCCGATTTATTGTGTCAGCATCAAGTGACGGCTAAAGGGCTTCTCAAACTTTAAACGCGTTTTTCTCTAAACATTTTTTTGCGAATGGCGGGCACGATAACTCAAAAACTAATAACCCAATCGATTTCAAATTTTTACACGTTTCTCTGTGAGTGTATAGCTATCGTATGAACTAGGATAAAGCCAATCGGTGAAGATCTTCCTTATTTTTTAGCTGGGTTTTTGGTAAAAAATCGGCGATTTTCCAAAAATATTTTTTCAAAGGTCCGCCATTTTGTTAATTTTAGAGCGAGGTCAATAATCCTAGTTCATACGAGAGCCAGACATGTACTCTTTCCAACACCGTTGGAATTTTCGGATTCCGATGTTTTTGATGGCGGGCATGATAACTCCTCTATCATGCCCGCCATCAAAAATAAGGACTTTTCTTTGATCACAAAAACAACAACAAAACAACAACAAAAATTTTTTGTAAATTATTTTTCTTCTATTTTAAATCTTCAAATATATATGTGCAAAGTTACAAACCTTAACAAGCATTGGTATTCATTTACCAGCCCATTTAAAATCTTAAAAATAAAAAATCGAGAATGGGGGAGGGGGGGGGGGGTTCCCTTAAACCTCCTATGAATATCTATCTTAGATGTGGTTGTGTGGGTAACACACAGTCATATGTGGTGGAATAGAAGACAGTGGTGCAATATATTATAAAAAAAATCAGTAGGAATCCAATCCCTTAGAATATCCCTTATATAGCATATCTAGCATTAAACAATTTAATTTGAATGATGCACAAATTAAATGCACTTTAAAATTCTGCTAGGAGATTTAAATGCAAAAATCGGAAGGGAAAATATTTTTGGCCCCACCGTAGGAAAATCCTGCTCCATGAAGAAACATCCGCCAACGGCATGAAGTTGATTATCTTCGCTCCAGCAAAAAACATGGTAGTTAGCAGCATCAGATTCAAGCAACTCGATATACACCTGGATTTCTTCCGATCAAACAACAAGAAATCAAATTGATCATGTTGTTATAGAGGGAATGTGTTTTAAACGTTCGATTGATACGAGGAGCGAATATCGATTCAGACCATTACGAAATCACTCCTCGTCCTGATAATAATATAGTAGCACAAAACTACAAAATGCAAAATGCTACTGATGTGAAAAACGCAGAGTATAGGGCAACCTTGAACATTGTAGCAGTAGAGAGTAGAGGTATAACGCAAGAAAGGAAGAGAAGTTTTCAGAAAAGAAAGAAGAAAGATTTGCTGGAGCAAATCCAGATGTATAGGAACGAAGTTCGGAAATTTTACCAACGAGTAACACACCAAACCGAAAGCTTTGGTGCAGGCTCATCCTCCTGAAGAGATTAAGATGGAAACCTGGTGACATATACAGATAGCTTGTTGATGATCTGGGAGGGACTTTGCAAACATCCTGTAGAGATGTAGAAGGAAACCTGGTGACAGATACAGACAGCGTGTTGAGGATCTAGAAGTAGCATTTTGAAAAGCTTCTGGTATCAAATATTGGCGGTGAAGAAGACGTAATGTGATAGAGAATTATCGGGAGAAAAGGAGAGAGGAGAAACGTATATTCAGAAAAAAAGAAAAATGAAATGAAAAGAAAAACGTGAGATGTACAGGAGTCAGAACGAAGTCCAGACATTTTTCCAACGAGTAAAACAACAAACCGAAGGCTTTGGTGCAGGCACATTCTTCTGTAGAGATGAAGAAGGAAACCTGATGAGAGGTACATATAGTGTATTGAGGATCTCGACAGAGCATTTTTAAAAATTTCTGGTATCAAATAGTGGCGGTGAAGAAGATACCCCAGAACCAATAAGAGATGACGGTATAGAGTATATACCACCTAGCCAAGATGGGATCAGAATAGCAATCCGCTGAAGAATTATAAAGAATAATAATAATAAAGCAGCAGGTGCCGATTGGCCTACCAGCCGAACTACTCAAGACCGGTAATTAGATGCTGGTGAGGAGCATGCACCAGCTCATTATTACAATTTGGGTAGAGGAATACATGACCAATGTCTGGAATCTCAGCACCAACGATATGTGCCAACTATAGAGGCATTAGTATCCTTCCCATTACCATACTAATGCGGCTTCAGACCTGGCAAATCCATCATATTTTCACCAGATTTTCTTACTGCGCCAAATCCTGGAGAAGATCCACAAAAAAACACATCGACACAATCTCCCTACTTATCACCTATAAAACCGCATTCCACAGGCCATTCCGCTCAGAGGTGTTGGAAGTCATGTTTGTATTCCTCATTCCTGCAAAATAAATACGACTATGCAGGATATCTTTAACTGGCACAATGTCAACAGTTAAACTCGAAAAGGACCTTTCGGAGCCCTTTAATACCGAACAATGAGGATTCAGACGAGGTGACAGTTTGTCGTGTGACCTTTTTAACATTTTTCCATCTACTTCGGTACCGCCATAAACAAAACAAATGACATTAGTTTTGAGATACGGAGAAGGATAGTTTTGGCCAACAGATGCTACTATGCTCTAAATAAGCAATTCATAAACAAGGCCACCTCTTGCCAGACTAAACTCCCACTCTAAGAGACCCTGATACGACCCGTGTTGGTGTATGGATCTGAAGCATGGATACTTTTGCAGGCAGATTAGGCAGCTCTTGGAGTGTTTCAGAGAAAGATTCTCCGAAAGATCTACGGACCATGCGTTATCCGAAAGATGGAATGAACCATGAGTTGACCATCTATTCTCGGACATCGAAATTGTTAGACGTATCGAGCTGCAGCGACTATGGTGGATAGGTCTTGTTGTGCGAATGGGTGAGGATGTCCCTGCTCAAAAGGCATATAGTCGAGGCTACTTATGGTTGTCGTAGAAGGGGAAAGCCAAGAATTCGCCTGGTAATCTTTTTTAAGCTCGGCTTCTGGAACAAATGTTCTGCCACAAGCCAGCTAAGTAAGTACATATCCCCACTTGGAATCATTCAAGCGCCATTCTGGTTATATTCTTCCTTCGTTTAGTATGAATTTGTATGGGCTCTATGAAAACTATCAGCATCCTTTTTGCCTCACTGTTCATTTTTTGTTTTCTTTGATATATTTAACAATTTAAATACGCCAGTATATGCAATATAACCACACCCACATCTTTATCCCATTATAGGTATACTATGGCGGCAGACACTGTGTGAAATCTACACATGTACGTGTGCACATGTATGTAAGTAAACATTTTTATAACTTACCTTTACTCTATTGTCTGGTTGTTGTTTTGGAAATTGGTCATGTGGTTTTCAAAAAAAAAAAAAAAAAAATGAAAATGTTTTCTCTGTGACATTAGTTTGCGTGCGATCACGTAGTTTATTACAAAAGAGGGGGTTTTCGTAAACAACTCCCACGGGCTGTGTCTTTGCATCTTTTTTGTTATTTCTTTTGAGTTGGAAGTCAACATGTCCATTGTTTGTGTATGAGTTATTATTTTTTTGAATGAAGTAAATTTATGTTTGTGGAAAAAAGTTGAAATGTAAAGATCAGCTAGATGAAAAAAATAATATGTGAAACTTGTAAGGGGTGGTAGGCGTTGTACTTTACTACTAGAGAACGTCAATGGAAGTCCTAATTTTTCTGAAACCATATAACGAGTGGTTTTATCCGAGGGCTGCGATAAGTTCAACCATTGTCAGGGTCTATTCAAGGACCCAAAAACCTTAAGTAATAATACGAGTTATATTTGATTTTATATTTTATTTAAATACTCTGATTTTAATTAAAGGGATAAAATGTGGAAATTCAGATGTTGTTGTATATAGCTATTTATATAGGGTTTTCAGTAAATACTCGCTGACTCTCAGGCAGTTGCCTTTTGTAGCTGGGCGGTAATTACAGGTACTTCGATACAGGAGTGACTGGCTGGGAATCAAGGAATGACATGTTGCCGAGATATTACCAGGGGTAAGCTAGCTATGACTGAAAGCGAGCTGGGTGTCACGGTGAGTTAATCTAGAAGCGTGTGGAATACAGGAACTGTTATATGTAGGAGCGAACTGTTATATGTAGGAGCGAGGTAGCTGGAGCGGATTAATTTCAGTGGTGGGCAGATTGCAGGATTATGGATAAGTAAATCGACTAATCGACTTTTTGTATAAAAAGTATAAAAGTTAAAGTCGACTTTTGATCTATGAGGAAATCGCAAAGTCGACTGTTCAAGATGGAAACATCTTCGACTGTTCAAGATGGAAACATCTTCGACTGTTCAAGATGGAAACATCTTCATCATAAATACTTGGTTTATTATCTTCATGAACCCTGAATGCCAAATTAGAGAAATTTAGATTTTGAAATGAGGAAACGAAACTATAACCAATTGTGGTCCATTCAATTTAGAACAGATCGTGGCGGTGGAAACTTCCTTATGGAGGTGAAAGCTCTTGACAAGTATATTAAGATCCTAGAAAGACATATTAACCATAAGTGAAATTTGTATTTCAAATTTAAAAGTGTTCGTAGATATGAGGTTTTCTGAAAAAAAAGATCGGTTAAAAGCGTAAAAATTCCTATGAACGACATTTTTGTGGAATATTTGGAGGTCAAAAATTATCGTGTGAAATTTATGCTACGGTTAAAGATAATAAGGACGAAAAAAATAACTCGAAATAGAAGGGGGTATTTTTTTTTAGAAATATATTCGATTTGACTGAAAACATGTTATCTAAAAAATTACCTGCAATAACCATATATGCAACTTTTTCGTCATGAAGTTTAGAATTATCACAATAAAATCCTTCATATCATAACACAAAAATTTGGTTCTTAATTCTTCTGAGTTCTTAATACACTCGCCAAGGGCCTTTATGTGCGTGAAGATAAATTCGTTTTTAACTAGCAAAGACACAAACCAGTATGTGTGGTTGTGTTCAGTATAACAGTTTTGTAATACGGTATAACAGAATTCACGGAAAATAAATTCTGATTTATTACGAAATTATATATATTTAAATTATATTCAGAATATATTTTCATTTTGTGAATATGAGTTATGATGTATTATGATAAAAAAATTTGTAAAAAACAAATAATATTGTCAAAAATAAAGAGAAAAAAACAATATATGTTTTAACCCACTGTGCGGGAACTATAAAATATACGCCTGATCTGAAGGTACCGTATGAAAGCTTGTCTCCTCTACTTTTAGAAAATATTTTTTTCAGAATTTTCTGACACAGAAATTTTGAGAAAAAAATTTTTGAAAAAAAAATATAATTTTAAGGGACATTATATTCAGAGAACCACTGTGCGGGATCTATAAAAGATACGCCTGATTTGAAGGTACCTTATGAAAGCTGGTCTCCTCTACTTTTAGAAAATATTTTTTTCAAAATTTTCTGACACAGAAATTTTGAGAAAAAATTTTTTGAAAAAAAAAATATAATTTTAAGGGGCATTATATTCAGAGAACCACTGTGCGGGATCTATAAAAGATACGCCTGATCTGAAGGTACCGTATGAAAGCTGGTCTCATCTACTTTTAGAAAATGTTTTTTTCAGAAATTTCTGACACAGAAATTTTGAGAAAAAAAATTTTGAAAAAAATATATAATTTTAAGGGACATTATATTCAGAGAACCACTGTGCGGGAACTATGAAAGATACGCCTGATTTGAAGGTACCTTATGAAAGCTGGTCTCCTCTACTTTTAGAAAATATTTTTTTCAGAATTTTCTGACACAGAAATTTTGAGAAAAAAAATTTGAAAAAAAATATAATTTTAAGGGACATTATATTCAGAGAACCACTGTGCGGGAACTATGAAAGATACGCCTTATCTGAAGGTACCTTATGAAAGCTGGTCTCCTCTACTTTTAGAAAATATTTTTTTCAGAATTTTCTCACACAGAAATTTTGAGAAAAAATTATTTGAAAAAAAAAATATATAATTTTAAGGGGCATTATATTCAGAGAACCACTGTGCGGGATCTATAAAAGATACGCCTGATTTGAAGGTACCTTATGAAAGCTGGTCTCCTCTACTTTTAGAAAATATTTTTTTCAGAATTTTCTGACACAGAAATTTTGAGAAAAAATTTTTTGAAAAAAAATATATAATTTTAAGGGGCATTATATTCAGAGAACCACTGTGCGGGATCTATAAAAGATACGCCTTATCCGAAGGTACCTTATGAAAGCTGGTCTCCTCTACTTTTAGAAAATATTTTTTTCAGAATTTTCTGACACAGAAATTTTGAGAAAAAAATTTTTGAAAAAAATATATAATTTTAAGGGGCATTATATTCAGAGAACCACTGTGCGGGATCTATAAAAGATACGCCTGATTTGAAGGTACCTTATGAAAGCTGGTCTCCTCTACTTTTAGAAAATATTTTTTCAGAATTTTCTGACACAGAAATTTTGAGAAAAAAAATTTGAAAAAAGTAGAGGAGACCAGCTTTCATAAGGTACCTTCAAATCAGGCGTATCTTTTATAGATCCCGCACAGTGGTTCTCTGAATATAATGTCCCTTAAAATTATATTTTTTTTTTCAAAAATTTTTTTCTCAAAATTTCTGTGTCAGAAAATTCTGAAAAAAATATTTTCTAAAAATAGAGGAGACAAGCTTTCATACGGTACCTTCAGATCAGGCGTATCTTTTATAGATCCCGCACAGTGGGTTAAAACATATATTGTTTTTTTCTCTTTATTTTTGACAATATTATTTGTTTTTTACAAATTTTTTTATCATAATACATCATAACTCATATTCACAAAATGAAAATATATTCTGAATATAATTTAAATATATATAATTTCGTAATAAATCAGAATTTATTTTCCGTGAATTCTGTTATACCGTATTACAAAACTGTTATACTGAACACAACCACACATACTGGTTTGTGTCTTTGCTAGTTAAAAACGAATTTATCTTCACGCACATAGGGCCTTTCCAAATGTATTTTTTTCAAAATGCAATAATTCGAAAATTGGAGTGTTATTCCAATAAACATTCGGACTTATTAATAATTCAACGATGATCAAAAACTTGCATATTTGCATAAGGGTTCTCTTTTAGAATAATAATATTAAAATACCATACACATCATTTTGTTATCCGCTTCCTTACATTTTCCTTCCTCTAAATCACAATTTTAAGCCTAGATGTTCATTGTTTAAGTTTTCTCCCCTCCGAACTAGCCGTTTGTTAATGTTCGCTATATATTTTACTGCAACTGACAACGCCATCACACCATATCCTGCGGATCTCTAACTGCTCTCACTACTCTACTGTACGTTGATTTGCATTCTGATTAAGAAAGTGTCATTCCCTGACACATTCACATTCATACGTAGAAATAGAAGACATATCCTTTGTGCGTGTACATGCTGCATATTCCTATTCGAAGAAATTTTATATAAAATCTACACGAATGGTCTTTGTAGATTTCTACATGCATATTTCAGACGCACGCATCATTGTCGGTGTAAATTATGCATGTACATGTGTGAAATGTATGAATTGAATAGAATTTGTGAATTGACACGAGAGATGCGAGGTAAATTAACTTGGGGAATTTTAGGGGGATATTTGCATAGAGTCTTTAAGAAGAAATCCGTGATTTTAACACTAGAACGCCGAAGACGGTCATTTTGACCGCTTTCCAATTTCAAGTACAAAAGCAACTGTGCATTTAATGACACTTTTTTTTAAAATTTGGTGAATTTTTTATAATAAACGTAATTCTATGAGGTACAAAAAGTCACCATATTTAAAAAAAAAAACGTGTCATTAAATGCACAATTGCTTTTGTACTTGAAAATGGAAAGCAGTCAAAATGACCTCCTTCGGCGTTCTAGCGTTAAATATGAAATGTAGGACTTTATTTCACATGCTTCGGAATGTCCGGCTCAATATTTAAGAAAGAGCTTTGAAATTTTGCACAGACATTGCTGGTACTCCTAGGATGTTTGATATTGCAAATGGCATATATAGGTCCGCGTTTTGGTGTAGCCTCCACAATATTTGGTATTTTGGACACGTTTTCCAATCGAATTGACTTTTATTTGGTATTTTGGGTTCTCATTGTATAGCACATGTCCGTACCAAAAATGTTTACTATTGAGCCCAGTTTCAGGTTAGCCCCCATAATATGGTATCCCCAATATGGGGATTTGTATACCCTCCACCATAGTATGGAGGGTATATTAGTTTTATCATTCCGTTTGTAACTCATCGAAATATTCATTTCTGGCCATATAAAGTACATATATTCTTGATCAGGGTAAAATTCTATGTCCGTCCGTCTGTTGCAATCTTCTGAAGGAATTGAGATAGATCGCTAAAATTTTGTAGTCTTTTGTTTGTTTCAAGTTCGAAGATGGGCTATATCCACATTAAGGCTATGCCTAAATGTGGACCGATTTTGGATATTTTGGGGTTCTTGAGCGCGCTTTTCAACCGAATTCGCTAAAATTGGGTACATTGGGGTCTTATTGGGAACCAAATTTCTCCATTAAAATTTTAAACATAGGTCCTTTTTTTCGGGTAGCCCCCATATAAGGTCACCTCCAATTTTCGGTATTTTAGGGTTCTTGAGCGCGTTTTTCAACCGAATTTGTTGAATTTGGTACAAATGTCTCCACAACAAATTATAAATATCGGTCCATTTTTTCTGGTAGCTCCCCATTTAACGGAACCCCCAATTTACGGTATTATGGGGGGTTTAAGCGCATTTTTTTTAACCGAATTCGCTGAAATTTGCTGCAATGGGTTATTATTGGGCAATAAACTTATTCATTAAAAATTATAAATATAGGCCCATTTTTCGGGTAGCCCCTATTTAAGACACCCTAAATTTTCGGTTTTTTGGGGTTCTTGAGCGCGTTTTTGAACCGAATTCGCTGTAATTTGGTGTTTTGTAGTCGCATATGGTAAAAAAATCTTCCTACCAAACATTTTTAATGTTTGGTAGGACGGGGCCGACTTTATGATACCCTTCACCACTTTGGGTGTATTCAACAGGATCATTAACATGAAATTGGATGAACTAAAATATTTGATATTTATCTAAATGTGAACCGATTTAGATCAATTCATAAACATGTCATTATAGATTCGCTTGTTTACAATGGGGCAAATTATATACATCAATTTAAAGCAAATCTCAATCAGACATCTCTTGATTATTTGGAGCTCATTTAACATGAAGTCGGTCGAAAATATATATGGGCTATGTCTGAATTTCTACAAAACGCAGTTACGCCATTCTTTGCCCATTTTTGTACTTTGTGCAAAATTTCGTATCAATCTGACAAAAATGAGGATTTTGGTGCACCATTTGCTTAAATCGGGGAAAAATATTTATGAAAGCTATATTTTCGAACCGATTTCAACGTTTCAACTTAAGTACGTTTTGAGCATATCGGCCATATTTTGGGTCCTTGGTGCATTATTTACTATAAATCGGACAAAAATATCTATGGGAGTTAAACTAACTTCAGGACGTTGCTCCAAATTTTATGCCTAAAGTCCGTATTGTGGGTCTTTGTTTCATTATTGACATAAAATATATATATATATCAGAACCGATTTCAACAGTAACAGTACAGTAACTTCAGTACGTTCTGCAAAATTGTGTGCCAATCGGCCAAATTTTGGAGATTTGGTGCCCCATTCACTGAAAATCGGACGAAACTATATCTAAATCTGAACCGATTTCAGCGAAACTTTCCACACCGTAAGTTATACTAACTTCAGAACGATCTGAAAACATTTTGTGCCAATCGGCCATATTTTGGAGCTTTGTTGGCCCTTTTACTGAAAATCGGACGAAACTATATATTGAAGCTATATCTAAATTTGAACCGATATTCACGAAACTCAGCACACATCATTCTAGACATAATTGAGTACGCTATGCCAAATTTCGTCCAAATCGAAATATATGTAGGGACTTTGGCGCACCATTTACATAAAATGGGATGAAACTATTTATGGGAGCTATTTCTAAATCTGAACCGATTTTCACGAAACGTAGCACACATCACTCTAGACTTAATTTCGCACGCTGTGCAAAATTTCGTGCAAATCGAAAGATATATAAGGACCTTAGTACACCATTTACATAAAATCGGACGAAACTATATATGGGAGCTATATCTAAATCTGAAACGATTTTCACGAAACTTAGCACACATCATTCTACACTTAATTGAGTACGCTATGCCAAATTTCGTGCAAATAAAAAATATATAGGGACTTTGGTGCACCATTTACTGAAAATCAGACGAACATATATATCTAAACCTGAACCGATTTTTTCCCAATTTCAATAGTGTTCGTCCTTGGGCCAAATAAGTGACCTGTGCCAAATTTCATCCAATTCGGATTATAAATGCTGTACTTTGTTTACACTTTAACATGGACAGACAGACGGACGGACGGTCGGGCGGACATACATAAATGGACTTAGAACGTGATTCTATGCATATTTTCAAAAGGAACCATGTGTCTATCTCGTTTCCTTTTGCCTGTTACAAACATATGCACAAAGACATAATACCCTGTACCACAGTGTGGCAATATTGATCTCCGTTTTATAGCTCAATATAACGGTAGCCCCACTATTAGATATTTTGAGAATTTCAATCATTTTATCTCACATATTTTTTGGTATGTTCAAGGTCATAACATGAGTTTTCTCTTAGGAGTACCCATTAATTTTAGATATTTTGATTGTCATCCTCATGGTGGAGGGTATAAAAAATTGTGCGGGCCGAGATTAATATCGTTTTTATTTAAGTATTTAAATAATATTTTTTTAGAAATATTATATTCAGTCGAATTTAATATTGTAAATAAAGTTCCCAATATTATATAAATTTTGGTACATCAAAAACAATGCCATAAATGTTCCCAGCTACATTTCCTCAAAATCTATATCATTCCCTCGAATGGCAAATCTTCACTAAATTTTGCATTTCAACCCTTTTCCAAAATTTTCCATTTAACGCCCTCATAGTTTATTCATTGGCTTGGTTTCTTTTTATTGTTTTGTTATCGCTGCTGGTATGTCTTGCTAACCATTTTTTTTCTGGTTTTACTATCAACCAACCAACCGACCTCCCCACCAATAATTTGCTACCAGCAATTTCCTTTTTTAAAACAAAACCATAAATTTCCGTTTTACACTAAACCTCGCAGAATGTTACGCATATCCCTTAAATACATGGGAAGCGTTAAAGCAATCGAAGATTTGTCGTTAGAAGAATGTTTGTTATTTGCAAGAAAATGGCAAGGGTAGATTTAAAGAGGGTGTAATATGGAGGGGTGATGGAAATATACTGAAAAGTAATCGAAGATAATTCTGCGTAATCTGATATATTCTTTAGGTTATCTTAATCGGATCTATGTTAGATTTCTTCTTATACTGATATTTCTGATCCTTTGTTTATTTTTGTATTTATCCTCATTCACCTTAGTAACACCCTTTTCCTTGTAAACTAAAACTCTAAGAATAAAATTCTAAAAACTTTGAGGTTTGATAATGAAAACTTAGACAGAAGAAAAATGTGCCAAAGGAATCAGCGCTGCGGAATCCCCAAAAACAAACAGCACATGCACACATACACACACCCATAGACACAGTCATCTACACTTACTTTTTGACTATAACTACCATTAACAAAACAACAACAACTACTACAAATAAATACCGTAAAAAATTGCTTTATATGAGGTTGTTGGGTGCAACCAATTTATGGTTGGAGACCATCCACCCCCCAACTCTTCGAACATCGCTGTAGAAAAGGCGTTGAAAATTTCAAGTGATTCCCCTTTTGGCTTTGGTTTTCCACGCGTTTTAGATTTTTTGTTTTGCTTTTGGGTCGGCTTTAACTATCGCTTTGAGATTTTTGGTATTGCGGTCTTTGTGTGTCATCGTATGTCCTTGTATTTCATTGCCGAATAGATGTGCGTAGCTAGCTATCTGTCGCAGTGTTTATGGGTATTTGTGTATATGTGTGTGTGTTCGCCTACATGTTTGTGTTAGTGTTCTGAAGTACGTTGTATTATAGCTTAGGGAATTTTACAACACAAGTGTTGTAAATTTTTCTCAAAACGTATATTTTGGTTTTATATGGGGCTTTCCATACAATATCAAGGGTTTATTTTGAAAGCATAACGTTTCATGGTCTATACAAGGCGTGGATTTTTTTAGAGAATATTTTTTCAAGCCTTTACAAGGCATGGGTTATTTAGATAATATTTTTTCAAGGCCTTTACAAGGCGTCGATTTTTTTAGAGAATATTTTTTTCATGGCCTTTACAGAGAATATTTTTTCAAGGCCTTTACAAGGCATGGGATTTTTGTAGAATATTTTTTTAAGACTTTTACAAGGCGTGGATTTTTTTAGAGAATATTTTTTCAAGGCCTTTACAAGGGGTGGATTTTTTTTAGAGAATATTTTTTCAAGGCCTTTACAATGCGTGGATTTTTTTAGAGAATATTTTTTCAAGGCCTTTACAAGGCGTGGATTTTTTTAGAGAACATTTTTTCAAGGCCTTTACAAGGCGTGGATTTTTCAACGATTATTTTTTTAAGGCCTATACAAGGCGTGGATTTTTCAACGATTATTTTTTCGGGGCGTGGATTTTTCAACGATTATTTTTTCGAGGCGTGGATTGTTCAACGAATATTTTTTCGAGGCGTGGACTATATAAAGATTATTTTTTCAAGACCTATATAAGGCGTAGATTTTCTAAAACTTATTTTTTCAATGCCTATACAAGGCGTGGATGTTTTAAAGAATATTTTTTCAAGGTCTATACAAGGCGTGGTAAAACACCAAACCGAAGGCTTTGGTGCAGGCACATCCTCCTGTAGAGATGAAGAAGGAAACCTGGTGGCAGATACAGACAGCGTGCTGAGGTTCTGGAAGGAGCATTTTGAAAAACTTCTGGTATCAAATAGTAGCGGTGAAGGGGATACCCCAGAACCAATAATAGATGACGGTATAGAGTGTATACCACCCAGCCAAGATGAAGTCAGAAGAGCAATCAATCGGCAGAAGAATAATAAAGCAGCAGGTGCCGATGGGTTACAAGCCGAAGACTGGTGGTCAGATGCTGGTAAGGAGCATGCGCCAGCTGATTAGTACAATTTGGCTAGAAGAATGCATGCCTAATGATTGGAACCTCAGCATCCTGTGTCCCGTGCACAAAAAGGGAGACAAGACGATATGTGCCAACTATAGAGGAATAAGTTTCCTTCCCATCATATATAAAGTGCTATCCAGCGTGCTGTGTGAGCGACTGAAGCCACATTATTGGACCACACAAATGCGGCTCAGACCTGGCAAATCCACCATTGAACAGATTTTCACTCTGCGCCAAATCCTGGAAAAGACCCACGAAAAACACATACACGTTCTACCTATTCGTCGACAGACCTATCCGTTCAGGAATGCGTTTGGCATTCCTGCAAAATTAATACGCCTCTGCAGGATAACTTTAACTGGCACAAGGTCAGCAGTTAAAGTCGGAAAGGACTTCCCTGAGCCCTTTAATACCGAATGAGGATTCAGACAAGGTGACAGTTTGTCGTGTGATCTTTTTAACATCCTGCTAGAAAAAGGTCATTCGAGAGGCAAAAGTGAACAGAAAGGACACTCTGTACACCAAACAACACATGTTACTGGCCTACGCCGATGACATCGACATAATGGGTCGAACACTGAGAGCGGTAACAGCCACCTTTGAACAAATTGAGAAGGACTCTGCCAAAGTGGGTCCGGCAGTAGACGGCGAGAAGACCAAGCTGATGGTATCAACGCGTAAGACGTCCAGTAGACTCGGACCAACTGTGGAACTTGAGAACTACAGCTGAGAGGTAGTCAAAGATTTTATATATCTTGGTACCGCCATAAACAAAACGAATGTCATCAGTTTTGAAATTTGTAGAAGGATAATGATGGCCAACATATGCTACTATGGTCTGAGCAAACAACTCAAAAGCAAGGCCACCTCCCGCCTGACCAAACTCACACTCTACAAGACGCTGATAATACCCGTGCTGTTATATGGAACTGACGCATAGGTACTTGCGCAAGCAGACGAGGAGCTCTTGGAGTGTTTGAGAGAAAATTTCTCCGAAAGATCTATCGGCCGATCTGCATTGATGGTGAATATCGCCGTCGAATGAACCATGAGTTGTACCAGCTATTCTCGGACATCGACAGTGTTAGACGTCATGTTGTGAAAATGAATGAAGATGCCCCAGCCCAGAAGGCATATAAAAGCGAAGCAGCTGATGGTTCACGCAGAAGGGAAATGCCACGAATTAGATGGAAAGATCAAGTGGAAGATAACATTTCCGAATATGGTCTTTCAAATTGGACAAAACTGCACAAAAGACCGACGCGCCTGGAAATCTTTTTAAGCTCGTCTTATGGAACGAAGGTTCTGTCACAAGCCAGCTAAGCAAGTACAAGGCGTTGATTTTTTAAAGATTTTTTTTTAAAATGTTTTCAAGGCCCATACAAGGCGTGGATTTTTTACAGATTTTTTTTCAAGGCCCATACAAGGCGAGGATTTTTGAAAGATTTTTTTCTAAAGGCCCATACAAGGCGTGAATTTTTTAATAATTTATTTCAAGGCCTATACAAGGCGTGGATTTTTTAATAATTTTTTTCAAGGCCTATACAAGGCGTGGATTTTTTAATATTTTTTTTCAAGGAATATACAAGGCGTGGATTTTTTAATATTTTTTTTCAAGGCCTATACAAGGCGTGGATTTTTTAATAATTTTTTTTCAAGGCCTATGGATTTTTTAATAATTTTTTTCAAGGCCTATGGATTTTTTAATAATTTTTTTTCAAGGCCTATGGATTTTTTAAAGATTTTTTTTTCAAGGCCTATACAAAGCGTGGATTTTTTAAAGATTTTTTTTTTTTTCAAGCATGTCAATTGCTTATGGAATCTCCCATATAACTCACAATCGAATAACTTAAACACACAAAAAACCACTAACAACTAAGTTGTCTATTTCAGCTTAAAGCCATTTTAACTTTTGCTAGATTTTTCAACATCCTCATCATCAACAGCAGCATTACCATCGCAATCATCATCATCGTCGTCGTTTGTTAGAATTTAAAACAATTTTGCGGGTATTTTATGCTTGACTTAGAAAATTGTCTAAAAATATAAATTTTACGTCGTTTTCATTTCATAGTAAAACTGCCAGCTACCATTATCCAGCTGTCACATCTTGTTCAGGCAGCTAGTGAATGGGATCGGCGAAATAAAATTAATTTCATTGTTAACAAAGGAGATGTGTGTGTGTGTTTTTTTTTTGTGCAGAATGAAATCTATTTTAATGGTTTACACAATTTTGGTATTTGAGAAAATGTGGTTGCTATTCGATTAGATGCGGGATTGTGTTAAGTGATATATAGTTGTATGAATAATTTATTTTTGTAAAATAGATTCGGGACTGGAATTTCTTGTAGTAATGTTTTTAACGGGACCATTATGAGGCTAAATAGAGGAGTGGATTTTTTAAATAATATTTTTGTGGGCCTAAATAAAGGCCTGCTTGTAACAGGCAAAAGGAAACGAGATAGGCACACTTTCTAAGTCGATTTATGTATGTCCTATCGACTGTCTATCCGTGTTAAATTGTAAACCAGTGAGCGGAGCAGTATAGTCGGACGGGGCCGAGCATACGATACCCTACACAACTACCAAGGAACTCCATTATATATACAGATTTCTTGATATTTGCACCCTCTTGGCCGATGGGAGTTCAACAGCGCCTCTTCCTTACAATGACATATATTCCGAATATTACTAATATTCAGTACAGCCTAATTACTTGTCCAGATTCCCTTCACCGTGGGTTGTGTTGTAATGTTCGGCTTTAAATTTTTGCCTATAGATCGATTCGAAAAAACACAAAAAATATATTATTTTTCGGTCCACTTTATTCCAAAATTATTATCTGATAATCACCGAAAATTGTTGGTGTTGTTCTTGACCGTAACTGTAACCTTAGGGAACATTTCACATCGATCGGCGCTATATTTTTGCCTTCCAGAGTGGTAATGGGTTACTAAAAAATATCTGAATACGGAAGCACCTATTAATATTTAAGTGTAACTCCCACATCCGAGCACATACGACAATCGATTTAAAGGTCAACCACTCCTCTTGGATATACTATCAACTTCTCGGGTCTATGTGCTTCAGGGGAAAATATATACGCCATAGAATACAAATCTTCTAATATTTCACACAAAAGTCGGGGTCCATTTGACCCGCTAAATATTTACCAATCTTTATCAGAACAGCCATGCTTATTCTTTAGCCCGATACCGTTATCCATGCAAAATTTCGCGATGTTCGGGCCATAATTGCGTCCTCTGGAGCGACTAGAAAAGCG
>NW_026882020.1:0-38976 GCF_032173495.1 Musca vetustissima
TATAATCTTAGAATTTGTAATAGAGGCAATACACCAACTTTTGTTAATAGGGTGAGAGGTGAAGTCATCGATATAACCCTCACAAATATGGACGACTCTGGGGTCGTAAATTGGGAGGTGTCTGAGAAATGTTCCTTCTCGGATCATAGACTCATATCCTTCCAGATTCCTACCTCTAGAGCTAAACAGAAACCTTATAGGAATCCTCGGAAGACGAACTGGGACAAATTCAAAGCTAAAACAGCAGCCTCTTTTCGGGATCGTAATGATCTCAAAACGGTTGAGGATGTTGAATTAGCTGTGAAAAATGTCACGGCCACTCTTCTGAAGAGCTATGAGGCATCTTGTCCTCTAACATACCCTGGGAAGAAATCTCAGCCGGTATGGTGGTCACAGGACCTTGCAACCTTGCGGAAGGCTGCAAGGAAAGCTTATAATAGAGCTAGTAAGACAAAGCTCAGTACAGATTGGGATGTCTATAAAAGACAATTCAATAGGTAAAAGGGCGAAATCAAGAAAGCTAAACGTGAGTCTTGGGTCTGCTATAGCGAGTCGATCGAAGGAGTCAACGAAGCGGTCAGATTCCGCAGAGTACTCTCTAAGGATCCAAAATCCATAGGAAGTATTAAGCGAAGTGATGGAACGTGGACAAACTCCGGTAGTGAGACTCTTGATCTTCTATCATCAACCCACTTTCCTGGTTGTAAGGACTATAGGGAAGATGCGCAGTGTGTGCATCAGCCTACAGTTCGGACGAGGGAAGAGGAGAAGATTATAGAAGACACTATAAGATACCCAAAAATGATATGGGCGATAAATAGTTTTCAACCCTACAAATCTCCTGGTCCAGATGGTATAACACCGGCCATGCTGCAACACGCAGATGAACGGATAATATCATATCTGCAGGACATTTTTAGGGCTTGTTTACTTTTGTCGTACATACCCAGTCTATGGAAAGAGGTTACCGTGACCTTCATCCCGAAAGCCGGGAAGCCGAGTCATACGGTACCTAAAGACTATAGACCGATTAGTCTTTCTTCCTTTCTACTAAAAACTTTAGAAAGGTTACTAGACTCAGAAATTAGAGATACCATTGACCGTAATAAACTTAGTAAATCCCAGCATGCCTATATCAAGGGCAGATCAGTGGATACAGCTCTGCATGAGGTGGTTGGATACATCGAGAAGAATATGGAGTCCTCTGGCTACACGTTGGCAGCATTCCTCGACATCGAAGGAGCTTTCAACAATGTGAAGCTAGAGGCAATCCATTCTGCTCTCGTAGACATAGGTATCCCCTCACTCCTTACGGAATGGATTGATAGAATGCTGGAAAGCAGAATTATCAACTCATCCCTAGGAGAGAGTTCCGTGAGGAAATCTGTCAACAGAGGCACACCTCAGGATGGAGTTCTTTCCCCCCTTTTGTGGCTTCTGGTGATAAATGAGATACTTATGAAATTCAATCATCTCAGGATAAAGGTTGTAGCCTATGCCGATGATGTAGTCTTGTTGGTTGGGGGTAAGTTTATTACGACAATATCAGACATCCTGGAGGTTGCTCTTTCAACCCTGTCAAATTGGGCTTGCACCAAAGGTCTTGGTGTAAACCCCACAAAAACCGAACTGGTACTCTTCACTAGGCTTCAATTCTGATCACTGGAGCATTAAGAAGCACACCACAAGCAGCCTTGAATGCAATCTTGAATCTCCAACCATTGGACATTCTGATCAAATTCCAGGCTGCTAGGTGTGCCCTGAGACTCCGGGAAACAGATGCCTTGAAATCGCTGAACTATGGTCATGCCAGCATTCTAAACATAACGCCAAGTTATGACCTTTTTAGGGGGGATAGTCATATCAGTGACTATATTCCCCCCCACAGGGATTTTAATGACATTAAAGTCGAATTTCCTAACAGGGAATCCTGGACTAGTGGCTCCCTACCTCTGCCAGGTCTGTCAATCTTCACAGACGGGTCCAAGATGGAGGAAGGCACTGGCGCAGGCGTCTACTGCAGGGAATTAGGTATACGAAACTCATATAAACTCAACAATGATTGTAGCGTTTTTCAAGCAGAGATTCTTGCAATCACGAAAGCGACCGAGATAGTAAAAGCACTTAATACAGACTTTACAGGACCGGTGACTATTTACGTAGATAGTCAGGCGGCCCTGAAAGCGGTGAAGTCGCATACTATAAACTCGAAAGCAGTTCATGATTGTAAAACCGCTCTGAATGATATACGTCAAATAGTTGGGTTATGCTGGGTTCCAGGACATAACGATATTGAAGGGAATGAGATAGCCGACGAGCTTGCTCGAGGAGGGTCACAGTCGTCCAGTCTTCTGATTGAGAGATCTGTGAAACCCCCTATTAGCTATTTCATTGGCAGAATCCGCGCGTTCCATTGCGAAGTAGTCGGCAACAGATGTCTAAGGGAACCTGCATGCAGAATCTCTAAATCTATCTGGCCAGAATTCTCTCGTAAAAGAACGTCTTCGCTGCTGGATCACAACAAGAGGGAGATTAAGATCGTTGTGGGGATCATTACTGGTCACTGCAAAGTTAGATCTCTCACTTCTAAGTGGGACTCCAGTGGAGAGGATTACTGTCGTCTATGTGAGGATGAAGAAGAAGTGGAAACAATTGAGCACATCCTTTGCAAATGTCCATCGCTGATCAGCAGAAGACATAAACAGTTTGGATGTTATGAAATTGATAATCTAGTCTTCTTCTCCAAAATAGACCCTAACCTAATTCTAGGCTTTGTCAAAAAATTGACTTGGCTAAAATAAAGTCTCTTCCGCTCCCACCCATTCTGACTATCTCTCTCTCTACTCTTCCACTATCTTTTCTTCTTTCTCTTTATAGGTACACCTATACATAAAGGATGATCACAATGGACATAGTTTCCGAGTGGACGGTTGTTACAACAGCCGTACATCCCTAACCTAACCTAAAATCCCCCAACAACAAATATAAATTCTCTTTTTAAATTTATTATAATTTTCATAATTTCTCTTAGGACACAGTTGTATATTGGTTGTGGTATTATTGCTTCATTAATATGCCTTTTGAACAAAATTTTGCAAGTTTCGGATGTTATGTTTCTATTGGAAAACTTTAGAATAAATCTAGAGACTAGAATAAAACATGTGACTGAAATTTTGAATGAAAAAGTTTTGAGAATGCAATTTCTTTTTTTTTGTTATTCATTTCTTTCTACATTTGATGATATTTGAATAGAAATGACAGCCACAGAAAAATGCTTTCCAAGATGCAAATGACCATTGTCATAATGCATATTGTCGATGTTCATAAAGGATGCAATTGTAGTGTTGTGAGTATGTATGGTCGACTGTAATTCATCCTCTTATAAAACGATTATTTAGAATGATTGGTAAAATAAGAAAGTGTTATTGAAGCTCCTTGATTTTTCAAGTGCAAACTGAATGAAGATATTGCCATTATTATATTTTCATTACAATTCAAGAAGTGTCACGAATATTCGGCTATCTCAAAATTACAATCACACCCTGTCACCTTAATCCACCAACAAGTTCATAAAAAATATTCCTCAAATTAAAAGTTATTGATCAACTTTGTTAGCCGATTATAAATCTGAACATGATTTAAAAGTTTGAACACCACCTGTTGCCGTTGTAGTGTGCAGAGAAGAAGTGCGTACACAAATGATGAACATATTAAAAATTCTATGCAAGTATTTGGAAATAAAAAAGAAACAACGAAAAGGGTTATAAGAACATGGTCAGTAGCCAAAACAATGTGGGTTGATATAATGTCCTGAACATGATGCCATCCACAATGTACATTTGTATGCATAAATAAAAAACTTATTTGTGCATGCTTCGATGACTTTCTTCCTGGTGTTGCCTTTGAAGGAAAATATTGACAATATCTTCTAGGATATAAAAGCAGCGATTTACAGGTTTTCAGTCTTTTTAACTTCACCTTTGACTGGGAGTAGTTGTGTAAGAAATCATTTTGTGAAGTTTAGTTGACTTTGGAGCCTGTGAATAAAAAAAGTAAAAATATATTGTAAAAAAATAAATTTACAAATTGTGAATGAATTTACTGGATATTGGAGTTCCGATGAGTGATAGTAAATCAAAAGAAAAAATGCATTATAAGGTCCATTTTCATGTGCTGTTGTTTTGTAAGTATGACAAAAAAAATTTTTAAGAAGTAACAAGTGAAAAAGCGTTATGTTCGGCTGGGTCGAACTATGGATACCCTCCACCACAGGTATTGGCAGATACTTGAAATGAAAAAAAATATAAGGAACATTCAAAAAAGTGAACCTATACCGATAATTCTACAATCCGGTTTCTCTAAACCATTTTGTACACCAAATACAAATTTCAGCAATTTTTATAGAAGACCCCAATGCATGGACTGATACTAATAACGCATGGTAGAAGATACAATCCTCAAACTACTGCAATTTATGTTAGATTAGATATTGTAGGAATTAGCGAATATTTGGGGTTATAATTATATGAGGGCTATGCCTAATTAATACCGACATATGTCAATTTGGAACCCAATACTTTTTGCTTCGTGTCTCAATTCTTTTTTTCAGGACGGATAATTATATGGGGAAGATGCCTAAATTTTGGCCGATATATTTCATTATCGTCAGGTTCGTGTTTTTAAAACGATTTCCTTAAAAAGCGGAATGCTGAATCGTCTTATAATTCCATAATTTGTAGGATAAAACTGACTATTTCGAGTAACGACTATCCCCTATTCTATGATAGAATACGCCTATATGGGGACAACCCCTACACACGGAACTAATCAGCTAACTATTTTAATATAAGAAGGGGGTTATATGGGAACTACTCCTAAAAGGCGGTAAATATTAATAATTTTTGTAGGAAGATTTGTTACCTTATGCGACTACAAAATACGAAATTACAGCTTATTCGGTTGACAAACTCGCTCAAGAACCCCAAAATACCAAAAATTGAGGGTGCCCTTATATGGGGGTACCAGAAAAAGTGGACCGATATTTATAATATCGGTTAATTTATATAATTAGTGGAGACATTTGGTACCCAAAAAGAATCCAATGTACCAAATTTCAGCGAATTCGGTTGAAAAGCGCGCTCAAGAACCCCAAAATATCGAAAATTGGAAGGAGTTCTTGTATGGGGGCTATGCCTAAACGTGGACCGACATAGCCCATCTTCGAACTTGCGCTTCCTGCAGACAAAAGACGACTCTCAACTCCTTCAGAAGGTAGCGTGATTAAAACAGACGGACAGATATGGCTAGATCGTCTTAGAATTTTACCCTTATCAAGAATATATATACTTTAAAGGGTCGGAAATGAATATTTCGATGAGTTACAAATGGAATGACAAAATTTATATACCCTCCATACTATGTTGGAGGGTATAAAAAAGTGTCAGTCGGCGTTGTCGATAGATGTTTACGGAATAATTGTGGCTAAATCGACAACATATAATTTTGTTGTTCATATAACTTTATGGGGTTTCCAATGCGAAACTTCGACATTTTCGTCGTTGGAATCATCGTATCAACTTACATCTAATACTATTGGCGTTTCAATTATACATCCACTGAATTACTCCGATAGGATGCTATCTGTCGAGCCATACATTTGATCAGCGAATCGAAGGTGCGGCTCGGTACTATTTTTAGAAGTATTATGAAAACCGGCTGAAAATATTTCTTATTGATGGGAATATGGGAGTCACGATTCCTATGCATTATATATAATTTTGGAACCTCAAAATATTCCAGTCGGAGTTATAATACCCCTCTCCTTCGGACTTTTCGTAACTTAGCCGCATTTTTACACAGATATAAACGATTTGATTTTGAATTTTGAGGAACACCATTTTTTTGTTGTTACATAGATTCTTAATATATATATTTCATATCAAAAATTATATCATCTTAAATAATATTTCAATTCTTTGAAGGTGTAATATTCATGCAGATTTTCACCTCATCGGCCATACCATGCGATTCTTGTGGTAATGAGTGTGCCAGTGCTTGTGGAACTAAACATTTCAGGTGAGTGTATTTTATACGCCCCTCAATAAGTCCATGATATACCGTCTGAAATTCCCCTTTATTTTTTGTCTTGCAGAACCTGTTGCTTCAACTATTTACGCAAACGTACCGATCCGAATGCCATGAAAATGATAACGAACAAGCGGCTAATCGATTTCATAATGTTGCAAGGGCGTGCGATGTATACCCAGAATGAATTGAGTCATGAGAGGAGACAACAACGTCAACAGCAGCAGCAGCAACAACAACGAGAACAAGAACGTTACTTCTCCAGATCCCTACCACCGTTGAATACCGACCGTCACAATGGTACACTGATATTTGAAGATTTACAAGCCTATTACGATTAAATGCATATCAAATGTGGTGGCGAACCCCCGCTAGCCAATTATCCCACGAAATAACACTGATCCTGATGATGACCACACACCCGGATGATAACGACACGTTAATGTTGATGCTAATACCGAGATGTTTCCTGCGTACACACCCAAACACAACACAACTCATTCATGTTTAACGATTTTGTACAAATATTTTTTAGGTGCAACACGCCGCTAATGTTCGGAGCACAAAAAAGAAACACAAGAGAAATACAATTTTAAATGTTTATTTATTTTTTGTATGTAAATGGGTTTTTAAAATTTTCGTTGGCGGGTTAATCGCAGAGTACAACACAGGGAAATTAAAAAAAATAGGACGATATATGAATATAAAACTAAGGCAGCTGATCTTCTAATTTTAGTTATTACCAATGGGAGTACATAGGTTAACTACACGATTGTTATTTGTATATATTTTATAGCTAACTTAAAAGACGCCTCGATTAATGACGGAAGTGTTTTATGGGTATAAATAATCGATATTTGTCCATAGACTGCGTGCTTGGGGTAGTTCTCACCTAGAACCATTTTATTTTTGCTTGATCCGATGAGGTAGTTGGTACTTCGCTTAGTTATTTTATCCTTAAATGTTTGAACAATTGTTGTTCAAGAATCAATTGGTCCCAGAACCCAAGAAATCGATACCATATGACCACACAGCCTTCAAAACAGTTTTGTAAAATCGAACTTATTTTCAACCAGTGAGCGGAGCAGTATAGTCGGACGGGGCCGACCATACGATACCCTACACAACTTCCATTAAAATCTAACTTTCTGTGGTTCTGTATTCTGAGATTGGGCAATATTTCGCGATATGTGCACACTTTTGAATGACTAGTGGTCAGCAAATGTTACTAATAATCAGAACAGCCCCTCTAATTACTTGTCCAGATTCCGTTTACCGTGGGTTGTTTTGTGATGTTCGGCTTTCGACTCGAAAAGCACAAATAATTAAGTTTTCGGTAAACTTTACCCGAAAAATTATTATCTGATCATCACCTAGCATTTTGGACGCTGTCCTTGACCATAACTGGAACCTCATGGAGCATTTCAAAGCGATCAGCGCTATATTTCCGCCCTCCAGTGTGGTAATAGGTTACTAAATAATATATAAATACGTAAGCACCTGTAAATATTTACGCATAACTCCCGCATCCGAGTACATACGACAATATAATTGGTATCAATTTAAAGGCCAACCACTCCTCTTGCATAAACTATCAACTTCTCTGCTCTATGTCCTTCAGGAGTAAATATATACGCCACAGAATACAAATTTTGTCATTTTTCACACAAAAGTTAGGGTCCATTTGACCCGCTAAATATTGACCGATCTTTATCAAAACAGGCATGCTTATTCTTTGGCCCGATCCCCTTCTCCATGCAAAAATTCGCGATGTTTCGGCCATAATTGCGGCCTCTGGAGCGACCAGAAAATCAGACAAAAATAAAGTTTTTGGTCCATTTCATCCCCTAAATATTAACCGATCTTTTCCAAAAACAATAGGGGTCTTCATTGGCCAGAACCCATCCTACATGCAAAATTTCGTGAAGATTGGTCCATAACTGTGGCCTGTATCGTGTTTACAAATTATAATGGACAGACGGACGGACGGACGGACACACATGTCTAGATCGACTCAGCTAGTCGAGATATGACGATCGGTATACTTAAAGGTGGGTCTAGGACCAATATTTCGCGGCGTTACAAACATTTGGGGCTGCACAAAGCTATAATACCCTGACAACATAGTTGTGTAGGGTATAAAAATTTAGTTTAGATTTTTGATCAGTTAACCAATACATATTTTATTATGTCTATATCTGTTCATTTTGATTGTATGTGCTCTTTCCATGACAGACGTCGATCAATTTGGAACCCAAAATACTTCACAAATACTTCGAGTAGGAATTGCAGCTCCATAAACAGTGAGAGATGGACAATCTTTTTCAATGTTGAATTTAATATTTCACTTATATAACCATTGATTTAGTTGATCATGTTGTCTCCGAACTGTATTGGAAACTTTACCAGCTTAATGCTTGTGGCCAAGACAGATTTATCATCGACAATAGTGACATCAGAATTACAGATGAATACACTGTGCAAAGGAAAAGTCCAACTACACTCCATGGTATACTTCCAATATAGGATTCGTCATTATTTAAAGACACAGAAAATTTCGGTCGCTTAGATATGATCTTAGTATCATTTAAAAAGGTGTAGATAATATAGTCCCAATTTCAAGAATTTTTCTTCATATTATTTTTTTATGTCTACGATTACATATTTGTCTATTATATTTTGAACAAGAATTAAACTTCAATATTAAAACTCAGATATGAAAAAAAAATACCGTGAGAAAGTCCAAAAATTAAAGGCTTATGCCATAGTATTGCAAAGGTACTGGGAAACATGGAGGTTGCTGGTTGTCTTTTTATGAAGCACGAGATTTATGAAGTAATGGATCGGTTTATACAAATGGAAAAACCTATGGTCCATTTCGCTGAAGAAAATATAGACATATCATCTTACCAAAAGTTCAGTATGCAAGGTAAAGGATCAAATCAGAAAGTTGCTTTAGTTTAGAAAACTATCAATATAGATCCATATGTTCAGCCGCATTTTCCCACTGTACGTTCCCATTGTAATTTGGTATTGCAGAGTATAACACTTTTTTCATGAAAATTGTCTATATCGGTCCAAGGTCTCACGCATTTTTCGTTATTGATATATTTTTAACCGAATATTCTTATTGAAGTGGTTACAACATAGCATATCGGATTCCTGGTAAATGTTCCTACCATGAGTGTCTATAATTTGGGACATTATTTTTCAAAGCATGAACAACCGGTCAAACTTAAGAACGTAAGTATTTTTTTTTATTTTTTTATTATTTAATTCGTTTTGGAAATTTGTCCATGCCATTATTATTTTTCTCAATCCTACAACCTTCCATTCCATTCGTTAACTCACAAATTTTTCTTCGAACCAATAATAGCCATCCTCCTACAATACCGTCGACATTTTTTGCATTAAACTAGAGAGAGTGAAAAATACAGCTGTTTTTGCCTTTATTAATTTCGGATTCATGGCTTGCTCCATCAGTACAAACAGAGAATTAGTGTTTATCATTCAGATGCTAATTAAATATACTTATAAAAAAATAAATAAATAAAATGCGAAAAAAATGATTTCAAGAATGATAAGAATATTGCTGATATTGATTTTCAGTGTAACCCTCCTGAATAAATCAATGCTCGTGAGGTATAAGTTCAGATTAATTTTAAAATTGAAAATAGAATTTAACAAAACATAAATTTAATAATTAGATATCACTACAAAAAAGAATTGTTTCTATAGAAAATAAATTGTCATGTCGATAAAAATAAAAAAAAAACAAATTTGTTCAAAAAACACTCTTATCTTATTCTACATTTGTCATTTTTATGCTCTTCACCACACTATGGTACAGGGTATTATGTCTTTATGCATATATTTGTAATAGGCAAAAATAAAAGAGATAGACACATGATTTCTTTTCAGAATATGTATATAATCACTTTCTGAGGCGATTTATGCATGTCCGTCAGACCGTCCGTCTGTCATGTTAAATTGTAAACAAAGTACAGGTCGTATTTATGATCCCAATGAGATAAAATTTCGTACGGCTCACTTATTTGGCCCAAAGACGAACCCTATTGAAAATCGGCTCAGATTCAGATATAGTTATTATATATATATATATACTAGCATAGACCCGCTACGTTGTTAGCGGAATTTTTGTGTAGTTAAAATAAAAAAGCTACACAATATACTTTTTATATTTTAATATTTACCATAAATTTGAACTATTTCAAATAATGATAGTTCCTATATCTTATTTTTTTGAAGAAAATCTCAGATTTTACTCCGCATTTCTTTGGAACAGATACGTTGATACGTTATTCTACTAAATCGAGTACAACATATGATTATTATTATTACTTTCTCTATCCTCCCGATGGACCAATGCACATAGTTCGTTTTTTAATTTTTTTGGTCATTTAGGTAATTTCATGCTAATGGTAAATTATGTAGTACGTTTTAGTAATTGTGTACCCTTATAATACGAATTTATAATATAATATTTTGCACAGCGGATCATTTATTATACAGAGACCTGCCTTTATAGGGAAGATTTCCATTAAAATTGCAGAAATTTAGAAATTTATTTACGTGTTACAAAAGTATGGTTGGAAATTGGAAATAAATATCAGTACTGTTACGACAGAAATTTTAGAAACATTTGCATTTAAAAATGCCAACAATTTAGTATTCACTTATTTGTGTATGAAGTCTCGTCCATTTTTCACTATATCGGAAGTTTAAACCAAAGTTCAAAGTTGTACTTTCTAATACAAATTTTCGAAAAAAAAAAACATAAAAAATTTGAGGACTCTACCTCTAGTCGTTCTGTCGTTTACAATATTTAGTACAGCGCAAATGTCCAACAAAAATGCGAAAAGCATTTTTTTCATAGAAAAAACCTTACACCAAATTCTATATCCACCCGTAATGTTTTGTACTTTTTAGTATATTTTAGAACTTAATTCTTGAAAATATATATATGTATAAATGATTATTGTCATAATTGTCAGAGTTAAGTATTTTATTTATAACAGGATCCTATTTTTGTATTGAGTATTTGCTAGTACCGTGAGTAAAATTTACAAACTTTTTGGCGAAAAAGATTTGTTTACAGAGCATGTCGCTCTATTAGTTATAATCTAATACTACATTTCAGATTTCAATTTCTATCTTTTCCATTATAATTTTATATTTTGTACCATTTTAGTACTAATTTCAAAAGTATATTACTGTCTAGCATAGTATTGATAATAGTTAAATCTACGTACCGCGTTACATATTTTCATTTCTTCCGGTTCTATTATACTACAGTATTTAGTAAGTTTTAGTACTAATTTCAAAAAAGTTATGCGTGACATTCTGTTTGTAATAGAGTAATCTACATACTAAATTTCAGATTCTTATTTCTACCTGTTGCACTGTATTTTATTATTTGGTACTTTTTATCACCACTTTATTACTTATTTTCAAAAAATGAAATGCATAGCATTCTATTTGTAATAGATAATCCATATGCGAAGTTTCACATTTGTATCTCTATCGGTTATATTGCAATATAATATTTACAACTTTTTAGTACATTTTAGTATTAATTTCCAAAAATAAGTTTGCCCATCATTCTGTTTGTAATAGCTTAAGTTACATACATTTTTTAGATATATGTCCCTACCTTTTTCATCGTTCTATAATATTTAGTACTTTTAGTACTAAGTTACGAAATTTGTTCACACATTCTGAATCGCTTATCATGGACAAAGCTGTGTGCCAAATTTTACAGTTCTACTTCCAACCCTTCCGGTGTTTTACAGTTTCAGTACTTTTTAGTACCATTTTAGTTCTACTTCCAACCCTTACAGTTCTACTTCCAACCCTTCCTGTGTTTTACAGTTTCAGTACTTTTTAGTACCATTTTAGTACTGTTTTTCAAAAATATTTTTGCTAATCATTATATTTGTATTAGCTTAAGCTACATACCAAGTTTCAAATATGTATATATAACAATTCCATACAAATATAATATTTAGTACCTTTTAGCACCTTTTAGTACTAAATTCAAAAATTTTTTCACACATATTACTTCGCTTATCCTATACAAAGCTGCATACCAAATTACAGAGTTCTACATGTAACCGTTTCCGCGTAATACAGTTTTAGTACTTTTTAGAACCATTTTAGTACTAATTTCCTAAAAATATTATTGCACCTGATTCTATTTGAAATTACATAAACCACATATCAAGTTTCTGATATGCATCTCCACCAATTCCATTAAATACATTATTTAGTACTTTTTAGTACATCTAAGTACTAATTTCCAAAATTTTTTCACACATTCAAGTCCGCTCGTCATAGACAAAGCTTCGTGCCAAATTTCAAAGTTCTACATCTAACCATTCCCGTGTAATACAGTTTTTAGTACTTTTTAGTACCTTTTAGTACGAATTTCCAAAAACCCCGCCTTATCACACGCCTACTCACCAAACCCTACCTACATGCCAAATTTCAAATTTCTAGCTTTAGCAGTTTCGTCTGGGCGTTGATGATCAGTCAGTCACTTATAACGCAACTCTTTTATATATATATATACTAGCTGGACCCGTGGCACTTCGCTGCCCCTTCCAAAGGCCAAAAAAGTAAATCCATAATATGGTAGTTTTTACTATGAAATGTGTAACTGACATAGAATTTTTAAACGTATAGCATTATTGCTGTGAGAAAAAACCGTAACTCAAGTGGCAGTACATTCCAACATCGCGCAAATATTCAAAATTCGAGATATCAAAATATTGAGGTTTCTGGAGGAGTGTGTGAAAGAAAATAACATCCTTAAGTGTCCACGGTAATATATATACTGAATAATTTTTTTCAAAAGAGCGAGTAACATATTCCGACACGTGATTGTCACTACGTAGATTATAAATAAAGCGTGTTATGGTATTAATAATTCGCTTTAGCTTATTAAAATGCAAATCAATGGATCCCGAATACACTCTAAGTCCGTATAAGAGCAGCGACATTAACAGAGCATTTGCCAGTATTAACTTTACACGTTGCGTTAGATATAAATTTGATACAAAAATTCTACGCAAAGTGTTGCAATCTTTTCCCGCAAAAACAGTTGCTGTACAACAATAATTTTGCGCTGATCTAGGAATATATTGAATGATGAGGGATTATGATTATTAGAACAAAATCCCAAAGCTTTTGGTTTGAAAAAATTTACATGAAAATAATGCACAGAACGCAGTACATAAAACGACTTAGATGGATGTTTTTGTTATCAGTAATAGGGTCAGCGAATAAAAATTAAAGGTGTATCTAAATTTATTATATCCCAGTCTCCGACTTTTAACGTGCCTTCTAGATGATCAAACGTTTTATAATTAAAATTCACAATATTCACTTCGGTGTTTTTAAGCCAAATAACATTTTTTTCAAAGTAAATATGTTTTCACAAACTGAAAATAAAACCAGTAAGGAAAGTAGTAAAGTCGGACGGGGACGACTATATGATACCCTTCACCACTATGGGTATATTAAACAGGACTGTTAACATGAAATTGGATGAAATACAATATGTGATATTTATCTAAATGTGAATCTATCTAGATCTATCCATAAAGTATGTAAATCGACTTCAAACAAATATAAAAATATAAATAGGTCATCCGATGGGCTATGTCTGTACTTCTAGAAAACACAACTACGTAATTCTATGCTCAATTTTGTACGTTGTGAAAAATTTGATGTCAATCTGACTAACATGAGGAGTTTGATGCCCAATTTACTTGGAATTGGTGCACCATTTACATGAAATCGGACGAAACTATATGTGGGAGCTATATAGAAATCTGGACCGATTTTCTCGAAACTTGGCAGACATCACTCTAGGCTCAATTCAGTACGTTATGCCTAATTTCGTGCAAATCGAAGGATATATAGGGTCTTTGGTGCACCATTTACATGAAATCAGACGAAACTATATATGGGAGCTATATCTAAATCTGGACCGATGTTCACGAAACTTGGCAGACATCATTCTAGACTCAATTTAGTACGTTATGCCAAATTTCGTGCAAATAGCAAGATATATGTGGTGCACCATTTACATGAAATCGAACGAAACTATATATGGGAGCTATATCTAAATCTGGAATATTGACATGAAATTTAACGAATTTAAATATGTGAAATTTAACTATATCTAAACCGACTAACATCAATCCCTACACATGTCATTCTGCAACCTATGCTTAATTTTGTAAATCGATTTAAAGCAAACTTGACACACGCTATTTGGTATATTGGTCGGTTTAAAATTAATCTCAATCAGACATCCATTGATTACATGGTGTAAATTTACCATGAACCGAATGCAAGGAAAGTTACCAGAGATTAATTTATATCGGACGAACATATATGTGGAAGCTACATATAAATCTGAACGATTTTCACGAAACTTTGCTAGACTATTCTAGACTTAATTCAGTACGCTATGCCAAAATTCGTGCAAATCGAATGATTTTCAGTGCACCATTTAAATAAAATCGGTCGAAAATATATATGGGAGCTGTATCTAAATCTGAACCGATGTTCACGAAACTTAGCATACATCATTCTTGACCTAATTTAGTAGGCTGTACCAAATTTCGTGCAACTCGAAAGATATATAGAGACTATTTACATTAAATCGGACAACAATATATATGGGAGCTATATCTAAATCTGAACCGATTTTTATGAAACTTAGCGCAATTATTCAAATTCAGTACGCTATGCCAAAATCCATCTAAATCTGAATCGTTTTTCATGAAACTTAGTACACATCATTCTACGCTATGCCAAAATTCATGCAAATGGAATGATATATAGCGATTTTGGTGTGCCAATTATAGAGGCTTTAGTGCACCATTTACATAAAATCTGACGAAAATATATATGGGAGCTATATCTAAATCTGAACCGATTTTCACGAAACTTTGCACACATTGTTCTAGACTTAATTCAGTCCGCTTTGCCAAAATTCGTGCAAATCGAATGATTTTCAGGGGTTACCTAAAATCGGGCGAAACTATATATGGGAGCTATATCTAAATCTGAACCGATTTTCACGAAACATATCATACATTATTCTTGACCTAATTCTGTATTCTATACCAAATTTCGTGCAAATCGAAAGATATATAGGTACTATTTACATTAAATCGGACACAAATATATATATGTGGGAGCTATATGTAAATCTGAACCTATTTTCATGAAACTTAGCACAATCATTCTAGACTTAATTCAGTACGCTATGCCAAAATTCGTGCAAATCGAATGATATATAGCGACTTTGGTGTACCAATTACCTAAAATCGGGCGAAACTATATATGGGAGCTATATCTAAATCTGAACCGATTTTCATGAAACTTAGCACACATTATTCTTGACCTAATTTAGTAGGCTATACCAAAAAATTTCTTGCAAATCGAAAGATATATAGGGACCATTTCATGCATAAATCGACTCAGAAAGTTATTCTATGCTTATTCTCAAAAGGAACCATGGGTCTATCTCGATTTCTTTTGCCTGTTACAAACATATGCACAAAGTCATAATAGCCTGAAACACAGTTTGGTGAAGGGTATAAAGAGGAGAAATGTATGTACAGTACTAATTTGTGTATACAGTCCTAATTATTTAAATCGCTTCGTGCTCAAATTTTACGAATTATGTCATCAGTAATGTGTACAGTACTAATTTGTGTATACAGTCCAAATTATTTAAATCGCTTCGTGCTCGAATTGTACGAACTCTGTCATCAGTATCACTTTTTGATTCAGATATTTTCACCTCTATCATTGTCATAAAAACAAATTGCAAATTGGCAACACCTATATAAAGGTGGTTTATGAACTTAGTAAACATCTGTGGTTTGTATGTTTACTAACCTTTTGCTATAATTGTCAATTCCAATTCTTTGCTATAATGGCCAACTCTGATCTAAAAAGGGGGTAATTTGTATGGGGGCTACTGTTTCCCCTGCCCCCATCAAAAAATTAAGTACCCTATGTTACCACAAATGTACTCAAAACTCGACTGTGAAAATTTCATGAAAATCCGTTCAGTAGTTTAGGAGTCTATAGCTAACACTGATCAAACAAACAAACTAACAAACAAACAAACAAACAGAAATTGATTTTTATATATATAGAAGATATATATATATTCGACTGATTTTTAATAAATGGTGCACCAAATACCCAAATTATGGCCGAATCGCACAACGTAGTAAATTTAATATAACTTAACCTATGGCTTCGCTTCAGATTTGAATATAGCTGCCCTATATGTACCCTGGTGGCCAATACTAAAGCAACTAAAATTTCAAAGTTTATAATTGTCGCATACCTTCTTCAAAAATAAAGATATCGTGTTGGTTTTTTCTAGTTTTAAACCAGTGAGCGGAGCAGTATAGTCGGGCGGGGCCGACCATATGATATCTTACACAATTTCCACGAAGATCTCACCCTCATGGAAAATTTCAAAGCGATCAACGCTACATTTCCGGCCTCTAGTGTGGTAATGGGTTGCTTAATAATATATGAATACGTAAGCACCTTTAAATATTTAAGTGTTTACCCACATATTATATATATTTATATTATTAACTTATCGGGTATATGTCCTTCAGGGGTAAATATATACTCTATAGAATACAAATGTTGTAATATTTCACACAAAAGTAAGGGT
The DNA here is from genome assembly GCF_032173495.1 of Musca vetustissima. Taxonomy (NCBI): domain Eukaryota; kingdom Metazoa; phylum Arthropoda; class Insecta; order Diptera; family Muscidae; genus Musca; species Musca vetustissima. The sequence goes on from NW_026882020.1 coordinate 16,829, forward strand.
CCATTTGACCAGCTAAAATATCTTTATCACCGTAAAGCACGAATGGCTTCTAAGGATTGAATAAAATTTTCAGTGCCGACATTGTTAAAGGTTACATCTATATCAATGCATTCAGTTAAAGTACACATTTTCTTGTCGAAGGTGCCCTCAATGTGGTGCACTACCTTGTGTAAAGCTGTTTCTACTGATTTCCCCTTTATACAGTTGCGAAAAATAATATGGCACTAGCAAGTAACCTATTCACTTTGTTAAAAAAAATATCTTTAAAATGAAGAAACGTTTTATGGACAGATGAAAGTAAGAATGTGCTGTATAGGGAAAAACTTCTCGAGAATGTGTCAGACGACCACCGAATGCAGAACTTAAAAAAAGTTGATACACCTTTCTAAGTATTGCTTGTAAGGGTGGTGCTATTTTATATATTTTAGAGTATCGTTGGGTATTTTGCTCTTTATGATGATAACGACTGTCCGTTCTATGGTTTTGAGTAGAAACGAGGTTAAACTCATTGACCGGTAAGATTTTGGTGTTGCGTACATTTTGTACTCAATAAACGAGTAGAGAGCTAATTTAGTATACGTATATACTGAGATGGTTTTGAATATGAAGATAACAAAAAAATGGAAACCCCCCAATAACACTGTGCAACACAAAAAATAATTACCGGGAAATTCCAACAGATTATGAAAGAGGGGCTAAAAGAAGAAGACATGTGTATCGGGGTTTTGAAAGTTTACGTCGGGAGGTAACCTAAAAGGGGTTCAATATTCGCCCTTTTCAAGAATTTGTAGCACAGTGGCACATTGTTTTTATGTTACAAAATGAGTAAATCGCATGACTCTTTCTTTTTGCTGAAATAACTCAAAAGGGATAGGTTTCGTGTTCAGAATGAAGCAAAAAAAAAAAAAAAACATTAAGGTATGTAGTAAAGTCGGACGTGGTCGACTACATTACACCCTTCACCACTTTCGGTATTCTAGGGTCAATTTAGTGAGAAACTTTGGTTATTTGGTTCACCATTTAGATAAAATGGTCGAAAATATATAGGGAGATATATACAAATATGAGTCGATCTCTACCAAACTTAACATGCCACATTGTTTTAAACCCAATTCAGTATGTTATGCTAAATTTTGTGCCATTCGGACAATGTGTGTTGTTAATGGGAGCTATATCGAAATCTGAACCGTTTTCAGCAAAACTTAGTATGATGTGCAAAAATTTGTCTCAATCTCACTGAAATTGGTATATATTTATCATTGTAGGTCACAACAATAATCTTAAGATCATTTCTGAAATGTGTAATATTTGAAAAAAATTATATTTTATTAAACACATAACTTGGATTCCAAAAATCAAATAGGAAATATTACGATGGTGTTCCATTATCAATTATTTGGTGCCCATGGTGCCGTTTTGCACTATAAAAAAAGAAAAGAAAAAATACATGTATAAATACATTAAATCCCTGTCCACACTAAAAAAATTTACATTGAAGTAGTCGTTCTTATATCGAGTTCTCTACTATAGTAATTTTGAAAAATTGTTCAACTGAGGAACTCGATTTAAGAACTCAACATTTTTCGTGTAATTTTTTTCATGAAATCGCTTTAGTGTGGCCTTCGACTAATTAAAATTAAATTTACCCAATTTGGCTTCATAGCTATGCCCAACAAAACTGCAATAGCTACGGCAAGACAAGACGAGTACTTCATATTGGTTGGAGAAATATTTCTATACTGATACAGTTGTAGATTAAAGCGGTATTTATATATGTATACGATCGCGTAAAAATTGTGCAGCTGAGGAAATCTCATAAAGAGACGTGTTTGAGAATAGTTTAGTATTAAATTAGAAGTTATGTGACAAAATTATAGACTGTTCATATGCTACATCACGAAGAACTATTATTATCGTAAGGAAACAACCAAAGTCGGATGGAGACCTCAACATGATACCCTAAACAAATTGGGTTCGGAAAGTTCTTAGCCTAGCACAAAAAAGTGCGGTATAAACAGAAAAAAGTTAAATGTTTTGAAAATTTCCATCTCCGTTATGAACACATGTTAAATTTTGTTTCGATCTGGCAACTTCTTCATATGGAAACTGGTGTTCAAAAAAGACGCATCCGCAATTTTTTTTACAATAAAAACAGGCATTTCAAATTTTTCCACTGCGGCAAAATTGCGGAAGCTTCTTTTTTGAACACCTGCTTCAAAAAAGTTCTCCTAAAATTCATATTGTAACTTGTAGTAATATGATTTTGGATTCACAAAGCAGACCAGAAGCTCTTCTTCATTGAAGATAATAATGAAATTCATAAAAGAAAACTATGGATTTTTTCATAAAATATCAAAATAGATTTTCCAAAGATCTCTGTTCGTCTTTGGAAAATTTATTTTGGTATTATTATTATTCTTTACAGAAAGTATTTCTCCAGAAGGTCTTCTTCAAAGAATTTTTCATATTCATAGAGGAAACTTCCTAGGAAACGAGAAGGATGCCTGGAAATCCCTTAAAAAGAATATTTAAAAATCTATGCATATGGGAGTACCACTGCGGCAAAATTGCGGAAGCTTCTTTTTTGAACACCTGCTTCAAAAAAGTTCTCCTAAAATTCGTATTGTAACTTGTAGTAATATGATTTTGGATTCACAAAGCAGACCAGAAGCTCTTCTTCATTGAAGATAATAATGAAATTCATAAAAGAAAACTATGGATTTTTTCATAAAATACCAAAATAGATTTTCCAAAGACTTCTGTTCGTCTTTGGAAAATTTATTTTGGTATTATTATTATTCTTTACAGAAAGTATTTCTCCAGAAGGTCTTCTTCAAAGAAGTTTTCATATTCATAGAGGAAACTTCCTAGGAAACGAGAAGGATGCCTGGAAATCCCTTAAAAAGAATATTTAAAAATCTATGCATATGGGAGTACCAAACACATTTGAAGAATCTACGACATACCTATGACACACTATGTTGCGAGTTCATATAAACAGCGGCCAAAAATAGAAGGAGTTATCGTAAGTTAATGAAATTTAGAACATGTGCTTATTACTGACAAAAAATTGGATAGATCGGACCAATATTTGGTATACCTCCCATATAATGGGTCTTGAGAATGTCCCCCTTTTTGGCCTATAAAATCTTTAATATTCAACCAAATTCAATGAAAATAGGCAATTCACATTTACTTAGGCCTATAAAGTAACTGACCAAAAACTGAAAAAGTAGGGCCAAGATTTGATATACCTCCCATACAAAGGGTCTTGAAAATTTTACTATTTTGGGCTATATAATCTTTAATATTCAACCAAATTCAATGAAAATTGACAATTTATTTTTAATTATGCCTATAAAGCAACGGACCAAAAACTAGGTAGATCGGACCAAGATTTGATATACCTCCCATACAAAGGGTCTTGAAAAATCCGATTTTTTGACCTATAAAATTGTTTTTATTAATACAAATTCCATGAAAATGTTCATGTCTTCGTCCAAATTACTTCAAATTTGGGCGAAGACAGTAATAGGTGTTGCAATTTAGTTGTTGGTCCATGTTACAGTTACTTTTTTAGGTACAGGTAAGTACCTAAAAAAGTAACTTTCTGTACTATAAAATCGTTATATGCAGCTAAATTAAGTATAGTAGTTTTATTTTTATTATTTTTATTATAATAAAATGTTTGATGTACATTAGTTATTAATAACTTACTTTTTTATCATTCACAAAATTTTCAAAACACACATCAGATATATATATATATATATATATATAATATTGTCTTCCCAAATGTACGATTTAGTATCATCCATTTTATAATTTCGGGCCTGAACTTTATGGCTGTTTAAGGATATTAATATAAAATACTAAATAAAATCCTTATTTGACTCGGCTTTAGCAAAAGTTTGGGCTGCTACTAATTTAAATAATTTTGTGGCATGACTTGTTAGCATCAGGTGTAAGATGCTCAAAAGGTATTTACTGTACTTTGCATATCCCATGCCATGAACCACCTTTCCGCGAAGGTAATTCATGTGCGACCTCTAAATTTAGATAATAAGATTATGTCTCAAATAATCTGATAAAAAACGTATAATCTTCAAACTGACTGAACATTTATTTAAAAGCTATATTTTAAAACCAATTCTCCTATATCTCCGCATCGAATAACGTTTTTACCACGTAATTGCAAATTTTATGCAAAATATTGTATGATTACTATGTTCTGAATCCATCGTGTCCTTCCCATTTGGCCCTCAATAACTTATTTAATTGTATACATAACATATTTGACCATTCGCTTCTAACCATTTCATGAATATGCCATTTTTTATAAGGTGGTGACCAAAAAAGTTAAATAACTCTTAGGACCGCAGGTCTCCGCAGCTATTTTTTTGTTCCTTAAATGACACACTTTTCACCACTCAAATAAAAAAAATAGAGCTAAACTTTTTTTCTGCTCCACTAATTTCAAAATTTGTTTTACAAATTTGATGAACTAAGTACTACAAGTGTGCACACTGTATACACCATATGATATCTATATACATGCAATCTACAGCGAATCCTAGTTTTTAACATCCACAGCAACCAAAATAAACACTTTTACGATAACCGTTAATGTGAATATTCAAATATTTGAGCATCAGAAAATATGGTAAAAAATCAGTTTATAAATACTTATCAGATTTGAACCTTTGTAGAGACAAAACTACTTGACATATCGATATAAGATTTCATATTTATTCTAATTGGAGTGTTTTCTATCATACCTCATCAAAAAATTTGTCCTCTGATGTACTTGGTTTTAACCATTTTTTGCCGCGGTCGTAACACTGTGTAACATGACTTCAAGAACTATTTGAAGAATATACTCCTACGGAAGATCCCTATATTATATATTTAAAACATCTTCGCCTAAGAAAGTTTGAACAAAAATTTTAGAATCTCGATGCTCGGTCAACCAAAAGTTAATATATTTTATATATAAAAATGAACACCTACAATCAAAATGAGCATTCGTGAGAAAGTGTATATTTTAATCATTCTCCCTACCCTGGTATTGACATCTCACTATGAGAACGTAAATACTGTCAAATTTTTTTGCATTAAACTAGAGAGATAGAGAAAAAATACAGCTGTTTTTGCCTTTATTAACTTCGGATTTATGGATTGCTCTATCAGTACAAACAGAGAATTCGTGTTGATCATTCAGATGTTAATTCTATATACATACATATAAAAAATTAATAAAGTGCGAAAAAATGATTTCAAGAATGACAAGAATATTGCTGATATTGATTTTCAGTGTAACACTCCTAAATAAATCAATGCTCGTGAGGTGTAAGTTCAGATTAATTTTAAAATTGGAAATAGCATTTGATAGAACTTAAATGTTATAATTAGAAATTACCAAGGTGTATTAAATAAGGTGTAAGTGACAATCATATGGTTTCAAAGTTTTTTCGTATTTGTTTGTGAATCTAATTGTCAAACACATTTTTGAAATATTTTTTTTTAATTTTAAAACTATAAACAAATCCGATGATGAACAGTTTTTGGAACAAAGATTTTGTTAATGGAAAGGGATCATTTCTTAGCTCCCCAAAGAACCAAATTTAAAACCCTGTCGCGGATCATTTTGTTTGCCACCCACTTCTATTTCTTCAGGTTTAGAAAGCAATATGTAGAAGTAATTTTGATTGTATAAGAAATTCAATTATATCTTGCATTCATATCTTGCATTAGAATTTTTCGATGGTGAAGTTGTTTGCCGAGATCCGGGATCCGGCAAGTCTACAGGTCTTTAAATATTATGGGTCGATTATGGATGGTAACCATAGTTTAGTGGCGTTGCCAGTTGCCAAATTTGAATTATGGACGACAACTGTTGTCAACTTCAGTTGCTTCAAATAGAATTTTTCGGCAACCATTTATTTCTGGTTGCTGTTTAGTCGTGTTTAGCAATAAGAACAAGGTAGATATATAAGGTAGCCGCATCGGCGAATTGGGAACATGATATGTCAAAACGGCAAACAAAGCGAATTTTAATTAATTCGCTTTGACATATCAATTTTTAAGCAAATTGTTTTCTACCAATCAGAACACCGAATTTTGAAGTATCAAAAAATATTATTTTACTTTTAATTTTTGTTTTGAAATTCTTTTCATTTGATCAAATTATAATTTTATAAATGAAAATCATCATAAAAATTAAAATCCGTATTTGTAAATGCAATAAAATGGCGGTGGAGTGATTTAAATATTTGGTCCACGCTGAAAATGTGTTTATAACGCCACGAAATGTTAGCCCTATACCCACCCTTTCGTATACCGGATTGGTCATATCTCTACTTGCTGAATCAATCGTTCTGATATTTCGCATTTAGGTTCGGTTCTGGCCAATGGCAGCACCCATAGTTTTTGGTAATGAAAGGTTTGGTTGCTCTTTGGGTCACAATTATGTCTTAATAATGGACAGTAAACATGATATGTTAGATTTTGTGTGAATAATAACCAAAACATAATTGTATGACCTATATATTTACTCGGGGAAGACAAAGTTCGAATAAATTGGCATCATATGAAAGAATACATTTTCCTCTAAAATCATATCTAAAATGAGGATGTATTTGGTCCGATATGGTATATATAAAATGTTTGCTTATTCCAAATACTCTAATCTTGTTGTGGCTGTTAGAGAATCAAACATCAGATAATTGTCGCGGGACTTTTACACAATTGGGGTTAAGCTCCATAGAAAATTTAATACCAGTGGACCGGCCGAATATACCACATTGCTCACAAGTTCTTAAATATTTCATAAAATTGATTTCAAAACAATTTTATTAAATTTTTGTTTGAAATTTGCATTTTGTATTTTCCTACGGCGAATCCAAAATTATAGTTGACATATAATGTTACCATCAGCTGCCTTGATACGGTTACCTTATTAATATACCTTGAATAAGAACATAAATTTGATTGGAATTATTGTTAAAATTACTACAAAATGGCGAACATCTTCCTTTGGGACCATGATATGTATGCCATCTATACATCCGACAACTCCCGCGAACTTTGTTTTCGAATAAAAAAAAAAACATTGCATTCTTCCCCTTTTCCTCCTCTGTTAATTTGGAAACAATCCAAATTTTACACAGTTTTTCCTCTATTTGTGAATTGAGCCATGCCAGAGCTGCACACACTTTTAAGAGAGGAGGAATTGGTGTTGACCTTTTGGATTTATCTCTTAATGCCTTCCAATTTTCACCATCAACAAATAGTTCCAGTGAGCTTATCATCACTTAAAATTAGTTTTTTGAAATATTCTATTCAATTTTGTGTTTGTTTACAATATTTCTAGTTGCAGAAGTGTCATAGCAGTATTATCGACAGCAACTGTGAAAAGTTCATATTCATAATGTTAAGTTCAAGGTGTATTTAATAAGGTGTATGCATCAGATACAACAACAAATATTTTACAAAAACAACATTGTTGTTATAGAAATTAAATTGTCATTCTGACAATAAGTTTTTGACAAAAATAAACAAAAACAATTATTAATTTATTTTTGTCAAGAACTATTCTTTGAATAATAAATTATGAATTTGTGTATTCTTGGGTTATTGGAGGTTTTAGGTCAGTGAAAAATAAAGTTTAGACCTGGTCGCGATTAATTTTAAGTTTCCCACATGTAGCCCATGACTCCTTCAGATGTTGTTTATAATGTGGATTACAATCTATGTTTTCTATGGAGTGGCTTCAAATATTGCCTTCTTAAAGAAAATTGAAGGACATAAATCGCCGGCCAAAGACTAAATCATGGAAATTGTGATGACCGTATAAAATCTTTCCATAGACGTATTTAACCTCCGCCGAGAATTGTGACAAGCACCAAGGGGCCAATTCCAATATAGGCTAACATAATCTGCTCGATTTTATGAGTAGCTGGGAATTCTGGACAGATTTCCACACATAACATAATATATGTGGACCAATCGGTGAACGGGGTTATAACAACAATGTTAAATACACCTTGACTTCAAAAAACTAATTTTAACTGAGCCTAGGTTTCCTTTCCGTCCGCCTCTATGAATGTAGTTTTCTTGAATGTTTATTATTAAAAAGCCTAAATTTGAAGACCATTTTAGAAATCGAAATGTTTGAAATGAAAATGTTTTTGACAATTTACTTTTCAAACAATAAAGAAAAAAGTTTGAAACCATATGATTGTCACTTAGACCTTATTAAATACACCTTGGTTAAGTTTTATTTCAGTGTCGTTGCCAGTTGAAATCCCAACTCAGACATATGAAAATATTACCCTGAGAAATCCAAAAATGAAAGGCTCATGCCACAGTATTGCAAGGGTATCGGTAAGCATGGAGGAGGGTCAATAATGGTACTGGGCTGTTTTGCTTTTTATGAAGTTTGATATTTTTAAGAGATTTATGAAGTTAAGGATCGGATTGTCTATACAAATGTGTTGGAAAATTCAAAGGTTCCCTTCGCTGAATATACCGCTTGTTTCGGTGTTACAGCTTGACAATAACCTCTAAACATACACCAAAACATGTCAAACATTGATGGCGGGAGTCAAAAATCAGTTTTTTATAATGGCTCATTCATCAGATCTTTACAAATCTTTGGTGTATTAAATATAGCAAAATCAAAAAAAAAAAAAAAAAAAATTACAAACAAACAGACATAACCTCTTGCAACAGCTTCTGGAAGAGCACTAAATATACCACATTTACATATATACATTTAATTGTTGTCCACTAGACTACCGACGCATATGTTAGAATTGGGCTAATAACGCTCTTATATATCCAGTGTATCGTGTATCGGATTAAAACTCTATTAAAGCCTACGCATCTTCTGCAGAAGGACCAGCATATATGGGCGTTGTCGACTCGTTCCTGTATGTGGTATTTCCATTTAAGTTTGTTATGTAGGATGACTATGCAATATTTAACATTATTTGATATGGTTATCACTTTGTTTTGGAAGATGAGCTTTTCATACTGCCCTTTTTGTCTTCTTTTGTTCGAATTTACGTTAGGGTCCCTTGGCCTCGCCCAATTAAAATCGATGTTTAACTTCGTTTCAGTCGTTCTATGTAGAGAATTATGATTCTTTCCCTTAGAAGTATTATAACGTCGCATGACTAACAGACTGGTTTATGTTGCTCATCGGTTAAGGTCCGAATGGCTTCTAAGGATTGGATAATAGTTTCAGTGCCGACATTGTTGAAGGCCACCAATATATTAATGCATACGACTAAAGTACACATTTTCTTGTCAAAGGCGCCTTCAATGTGGTGTACTACCTCGTGAAAAGTGGTTAATATTGTTATCCCCTTAATATAGGCATGCAGTATATATTTTAGCGTATCGATGGGTATTTTGCTCTTTATCATGGTATCATGGCTGTCCATTCCATGGTTTGGAGTAGAAATGAGCTTAAACTTATTGACCGGTAAGATTTTGGTGTCGTGTATTATGAGTGTAGGAAAACATTACTTTTGTACTTTTTGCACTCAATACACAAGTAGAAATCTAACATTTTTGTATAGGAATCCCTATTTACCTATTGGATTAATATATTGAGTTGATTTTGAATATGAAAATAACAAACAACTCGCATTAGAAAACCCCCGAATAATTTAACGTTTATATATTTTACAGCATTTAGTGAAGAATGCAGTATAAACACTGAGTGCAAACCAATAGCACAATGTCCGGAAATGATAAGGAAATTTAGTTTAATGAAAAATAAGCCCTTTTGCAAGGGTAAAAACGCTGTGCATGTCTGCTGTCCAGTACCGCCTGAACCCTATGTCTCGACAATCGATAACGATAAACGAATAGTTAAAGGTATTTCATATATCATTATTTTGTTCCCTATTTTATCAACTGTTTTTTTTTTGCTGTTGTCTACTTTACAGAATGTAAATCGTATAGGAATTCACGAAAAGTTTGCGATAAATCCCTCATTGTTGGCGGCAAAAATGCCGATCCCAAAGAGTTCCCTTTCATGGAGCTGTTACTTTACGTAAATGGAGATCAACGTACAGTTTTGTGTGGCGGATCATTGGTCAGCGATAGATATGTTGTGACAGCGGCACATTGTTTTTTTGTTACAAAGTGAGTAAACCACTTGACTCTTTCATTTTGCTGAAATAACTCAAAGGAATAGGTTTCGTGTTCAGAGTGGAGGAAAAACCAGTAAGGAATGTAGTAAAGTCGGACGTGGTCGGCTATATTATACCCTTCACCACTTTGGGTATTCTAGGGTCAATTTAGTGAGAAACGTTGGAACCAAATAATCCCCATTTAGATAACATGGCCGAAAGTATAGAGGGAGATATATGAGAAATTACAAAAATCTTTTAAATTCCTTGAAACTGAGGTTTACAAGTTTATAACTCGCGAAATATGAACATATTGCATATAATTTAAATCCATTTCTATAAAATGAAGTGTTCTTGTCTAAATCTTAAAATATTGGTCAAAAATAATAGGTTGCGTGGGAGCTGTGATGGTAGTAATGTAAAAAAATAGGTGAAAATGTGTTGAAGCCAACGTGTTTTTTGTGTTCTTTCCTGATTTGTGGCTACGCAGGCACATGTGATCCGTGACTAAGTTGCAGAATACCCCATGGACAATATGGTTCTAATGTATGATTTTTCGATATAGTCACTGCATCCACCAAAAATGGATGCTGACATTTTGTAGCCGGATTTTCGGTGTTTTTTGAATTTTTCTTATAATTAGGACGCGCATCCAGATAATGGACTAAACTAATTATAGGATTGTAAAACTCGTGATTTTGCTTCGTTTAGTGTATATCTCATGAATGTGCTCACCGTAGCTTATTTGCAATTGGGTTCCAAACCAAAAATTTGGGGCGTAAATTTTTATATGAAAACATATTTTTTGAGTGTAAAATTAAGAAAGTCCATTCAAATTCTGTGGAAACCCGCGTGATTTTATTTTTTTTTACGTGCGGGATCAATTCCGCCCAATAAAACGGCGGATATAAGTACCTTAAATGTGGGAAAACTGCAAAAACATTTTTTTGACAATTTCGCGTATATAATCGCGCTTTTCCTCGAATTGATTTCACATACATTCATTCTTCTGTTATCATATTCGCGAATCTGAGGTCAAAAATATATCGATACGCGAATAATATACGTATTTTATCCAAAATCCATTGTGGAGGCACATCCGCGGTTCTTAGCCGATCCTTTTAAAATAGGTGTCCTTTAAAGTATTTTCATAGGAGATTACTGGAATCGGATGCGCATTAAAATCGTATGCACGTTGCGCCATTTTTAGTTATTTTTAGGGTTTTTGTATAGTAAAGTGCATCGAGCGGCGCACTTTGGCCGCTTAATGAATCATCGAAAAATGCATAATTATTGGAAGAGATTGATTCGGTTTATAAAAAACCGCATGCGCATCAACTGATGTTGATCATTTTCATATACTGTAACTGCAAAATATTTGGTCATTTTAAAGACAAAACTCTTAACAAAGGAATGTACCGATATTTTACAATCATCGAAAGGAATTTGTAGAAGAAATCATCACGTGTTGTAGAAGATCTAGACTAAACCGAATTATCTTAACCATACCAAAAAATCAAAAATTGAAAAAAAAAAAACATTTTGTGGCATTTCAAAAATTAATTTATTTTATTTTCAGATATTTTCATGCTTTTATTTGTTCTTCTACTATCGTATTTCAATGTGATTTGACTAGTATGCAAAAAAAAAAAAAAAAAATATAACAAATATGTTTAACCATTTGTCAAGAAATTCGCGAATTACAACAAACAGGAATTAATTTAATTTATATTTGAAATACAAAACCGCTATAACTTTTGTGCGCAGCATCCGAATTTGTGAATGCGAACAGATTTCGAATCAGCACATTTTCCTTAACCTATGTACCAAAAATCATGAATGTGCTCGCAAAAAAAATTTTCAAAATTTTTTTCTGGAATTTTAAAGGAATTTTGTAATTTTCCATATTCAAATATCAGTCGATCTCTACAAAACTTAACATACCACATTGTTTTAAAACCAATTCAGTATGTTATGCTAAATTTTGTGTCATTCGGTCAATGTGTTGTTGCTAATGGGAGCTATATCGAAATCTGAACCGATTTCAGCAAAACTTAGTACGCTGTGCAAAAATTTGTCTCAATCTCACTGAAATTTATCATTCTAGGTCACAATAATAATCTTCAGATCATTTCTGAAATGTGTAATATACTCGGCTCCATCTGATTGTTGAACTTTCCTTGATGGATTGTTTTTAAAATGCTACAACTTTGAAAATATTTTGAATATATATATATATATATATATATACTAGCTGAACCCGTGGCGCTTCGCTGCCCATACTAAAGTTATTAACATTGGATAGTTAACGTCGAAAACTATTTGTAGGTATTTCGTAGTGTAATGTCAGTAATAATTTCGTAGCAGCCGGTCTATGTATTAGTAAATTTGATTCTATTCAACAGATTACAAATACATTTTTAAATAATCTTTGAATAATGGTGGTAGTATTAAAACAAATATCTAATCAGTTGTAGTAGTACCATACACAAATATATTTTCTCCAATATTTACATTAATTGTTCCAAGACCACTAAAATCCTTCATTTACATTACAGCAATTTTGTATGTCTGTATTCTCAACTATTTCCCCTTGATCTGATTGGGATCTCTTTCTCACTCCGATTAATATCGCTCATATACCTGACGTATGATCCTTGTTAAGTTTGAGTTGTGTATTTATACCCTTCACCACACTGTGGTACAGGGTATTATGTCTTTGTGCATATGTTTGTAACAGACAAAAATAATCGAGATAGACCCATGGTTCCTTTTGAGAATATGCATAGAATCACTTTCTGAGTCGATTTATGCATGTCCGTCCGTCCGTCCGTCTGTCCGTCTGTAGATGTAAAATTGTAAACAAAGTACAGGTCGCATTTATGATCCGAATTGGATGAAATTTGGCACAGCTCATTTGTTTGGCCCAAGGACGAACCCTATTGAAATTGGGAAAAATCGGTTCAGATTTAGATATAGCTCCCATATATATTTTCGTCCGATTTAATGCAAACGGTCGCTATATATCTTTCGATTTGCACGAAAATTGGCACAGCGTAATGAATTAGGTCTAGAATGATGTGTGTAAAATTTCATAAAAATCGGTTCAGATTTAGATATAGCTTCCATATATATCTTCGTCCGATTTAAGGTAAATTGTGTACCAAAGTCCCTATATATCTTTCGATTTGCACGAAATTTGGCACAGCGTAATGAATAAGGTATAGACTGATGTATGCCAAGTTTCGTGAAAATCGGTTCAGATTTAGATATAGCTCCCATATATATCTTCGTCCGATTTAAGGTAAATGGTGTACCAAAGTCCCTATATACCTTTCGATTTGCACGAAAATTGGCACAGCGTAATGAATTAGGTCAAGAATGATGTGTGTAAAATTTCATAAAAATCGGTTCAGATTTAGATATAGCTCCCATATATATCTTCGTCCGATTTAAGGTAAATTGTGTACCAAAGCCCTTATATATCTTTCGATTTGCACGAAATTTGGCACAGCGTAATGAATAAGGTCTAGAATGATGTATGCCAAGTTTCGTGAAAATCGGTTCAGATTTAGATATAGCTCCCATATATATCTTCGTTCGATTTAAGGTAAATTGTGTACCAAAGCCCCTATATATCTTTCGATTTGCACGAAATTTGGCACAGCGTAATGAATAAGGGCTAGAATGATGTATGCTAAGTTTCGTGAAAATCGGTTCAGATTCAGATATAGCTTCCATATATATTTTCGTCCGATTTAAGGTAAATTGTGTACAAAAGTCCCTATATATCTTTCGATTTGCACGAAATTTGGCATAGCATACTGAATTAAGTCTAGAATGATGTGTGCAAAGTTTCGTGACTATCGGTCCAGATTTAGATATAGCTCCCATATATATTTTCATCCGATTTAAGGTAATTGGTGTACCAAAGACCCTATATATCTTTCGATTTGCACGAAATTGGGCATAGCTTACTGACATTTGAGTCTGTAATAATTTGTGCTAAGTTTCATGAAAATCGGTTCAGATTTAGATATAGCTCCCATATATATTTTCGCCCGATTGTAGGTAATTGGTGCACCAAAGTCCCTGGAAATCTTTTCATTTGCACGAATTTTGGCATAGCGTACTGAATTAAGTCTAGAATGATGTTGCAAAGTTTCGTGAAAATCGGTTCAGATTTAGATATAGCTCCCATATATATTTTCGTCCGATTTTATGTAATTGGTGTACCAAAGTCCCTATATATCTTTCGATTTGCACGAATTTTGGTATAGGGTACGTTGGTCAGCTAAGTACTTTGCGTTGTTACGAGAGACATTTGGGTTTGAAAGGTTTTTTTGTATAGAAGCAATAGCTTCTGGGGAGAATATCCCAACAAAAAACTAAGGTAACTGATGAGGATCAGTGGCGTGATCCGAAACTATAGTCTTCCCTGCCTTACCCCTCGGCAATCAATGTCATACATTCCTCACTAATAAATAGTTCTTTTTTATAAAAACAAAATACAAATGGTATCCCAAATAAACCGCCAACACTACTGAAGTACTGAATTAAGTCTAAAATGATGTTGCTAAGCTGGATACATATGTAGAATATACCCAAAGTGGTGAAGGGTATCATATAGTCGGCCCAGCCCGACTTTACTACTTTCCTTACTGGTTTTAATTGATTCATTGCCAAGAAAAATTCACAATAATGCATTATCACATCATAATATTTTTACCGAACCTAGATATAGTGTTTTTGTTAATTCCTGGTACCTTAAGATTAGTATGTAATTATCTGCGTATCATACAAATTTGTATGAGCCGATTTATTTAAGATATTCCAATATATGAATAGAAAATTAATATTAGTTCAGAGGTATGATTACTGTTGATTCTATAATTCCTCGTCATCGCGGAATTTTCGAAGTTTATCTTGCCTATCTTACTTACCTGGGTTGGCATGACTTACTGTGAAAATTTCAGTAAAATCTATTTAGCGGTTTTTATGACAACAACCAAAAGAGTTTCCATTTTCTACATTTAGATTAATTAAATGCAGTGAGGAGTACATTTTCCCCTATTATACCACGCCAATTTGTATATGGATGATGCGTATTTGCTACCAAGTTACTCAGATAAATTTTGAAGTGAGAATCTGCAACCCTTCTTAAGATATAAGCTTAGAAAATTAATATTAGTTCAGATGTATATTTACTTTCGATGCGATAACTCCACATCCACGCGAAATTTTGGAAGTTTATATAGCCTATATTATTTCCCTCGGATGGCATGATGTGCTGTAAAAATCTCAGTAAAATCTGTTCAACGGTTTTTGAGTCTAGAAAAAAACCATTTTTTATTTCCTACATGTAGATTATTTAAGTGTAACGGAGAGTGCATCTCCACCGATCTTATCTCGCTCATATTTTTATGAATAATGTGTATTCACACCTACGATATACAGATAAATTTTGAAGGCGTTATCTGTAACCGTTCTTAAGATAAACGCATATTACATGTTCAGAATATTTGAGGTATGGTCAATATTGATGGTATAACTCCGCAACCACGCGGAATTTTAAAAGTTTATATAGCCTATGTTACTTTCAGGGCATGCGCCGGCATACAGTGTAAATCTCATTAAGATCTGTTGTTTAAGGCTATTTTCTCGTATTTTATCTACTGAGTTTTCTATATGTATTAAATACACGCAGAAAAATATATGTTAGAAATATGTTTGCTTCCAAACATATTTATGTTTGGGACTGGTTGCAAACAAATATATGTTTGGATGCAAACATATTTTGTTTGGATCCAAACATATATTTGTTTGCAACATTTTGTAACATATCTTTATTTTATATGTTTGGGTACTAACATATTTTTTATGTTAGAACATATTTTTTATAGTTTGAGAGAGCATTTTTTTCGAAGAGCGTAACAACAGTGCTCTCTCTCTCTGTGTATGGTGCATTATGTGATGCAGAAGGGGCGAGGGTAGTTGTACTTTGGTGGTCTGTATGCGGCAAACGCTTGTGTTTAGTTCTATGTAGTTGCTGCTGCGAGGGGACGCGGTCGAAGAAACTCATGTGTTTTGTGCTTTCTTGTTGTGACGATTTGTTTCACAAGCTGACCCGTTTTTGCATGACGGTACCTGCGAGTCAAGTTTTTTGATTCTTTTTGTTTGTTTTATTCTTCAGCTTCTATAGCACATTACACGATTTCGGTTGACAAAAATCTCTCATGCGTAGAGAAAAATAAGTGTTAAATAAAGTTAACTAAATTGTTAAATAAAATGTAAGGAACAAAAAAAAAAAAAAAAGAAAGAAATTAAATATGAAACCAGTAAGGAAAGTAGTAAAGTCGGACGGGGCCGACTTTATGATACCCTTCACCACTTTGGGTGTATTCAACAGGACCATTAAAATGAAATTGGATGAACTAAAATAGTTGATATTTATTTAAATGTGAATCTACCTAGATATATCCATAAAGTATGTAAATCGACTTCAAACAAATATAAATAGGTCATCCGCTAATAGGTCAGCGCTATGTCTGTACTTCTGGAAAACCCAACTACGTAATTCTATGCTAAATTTTGTAAGTTGTGCAAAATTTGATTTCAATCTGACTAACATGAGGAGTTTGATGCCCAATTTACTTGAAACCGGGGGAAAATATATATGGATCTCTATCCAAATATTAAGCGATTTGAAACAAACTTGTCACAGGTTAGTTTGTTCTAATTTCAGAAAGTTTTGTTCCTATCAGCTCATTGGTTCCTTGGTGCGTCAATTACTTAAAATCAATCTGCAATAAAAGGGAGCTATATCTAAATCTGGACCGATTTTCACGAAAAAAGCAGACATCACTCTAGGCTCAATTCAGTACGTTATGCCAAATTTCGTGCAAATCGAAAGGTATATAGCGACTTTGGTCCACCATTTACATGAAATCGGACGAAACTATATATGGGAGCTATATAGAAATCTGGACCGATTTTCTCGAAACTTGGCAGATATCACTCTAGGCTCATTTCAGTACGTTATGCCAAATCTCTTGCAAATCGAAGGATATATAGGGACTTTGGTGCACCATTTACATGAAATCGGACGAAACTGTATATGGGAGCTATATCTAAATCTGGGCCGATTTTCTCGAAACTTGGCAGACATCTCTCTAGGCTTAATGCAGTAGGTTATGCCAAATTTCGTGCAAATCGAAAGATATATAGGGACTTTGGGGCACCATTTACATTAAATCGGACGAAACTATATATGGGAGGTATATCTAAATCTGAACCGATTTTCTCAAAACTTGGCAGACATGACTCTATGCTCAATTCTGTACGTTATGCCAAATTTCGTGGAAATCGAAGGATATATATGGACTTTGGTGCACCATTTACATGAAATCGGACGAAACTATGTATGGGAGCTATATCTTAATCTGGACCGACTTTCACAAAACTTGGCAGACATGACTCTATGCTCAATTCAGTACGTTATGCCAAATTTGGTGCAAATCGAAGGATATATAGGGATTTTGGTGCACCATTTACATGAAATCGGACGAAATTATATATGGGAGCTATATCTAAATCTGGACCGATTTTCACGAAAATTGGCAGACATCATTCTAGACCTAAATGATTAGGCTGTACCAAATTTCGTGCAAATCGAAAGATATATAGGGACCGTTTACATTATATCGGTTAAATATATATATGGGAGCTATATCTAAATCTGAACCGATTTTTCCCAATTTCAATAGGGTTCGTCCTTGGGCTGAATAAGTGTCCTATGCCAATTTTCATCCAATTCGGATAATAAATGCGGCCTGTACTTTGTTTACAATTTAACATGGACAGACAGACGGACATGCATAAATCGACTTAGAAAGTGATTCTATACATATTCTCAAAAGGAACCACGTGTCTATCTCGATTATTTTTGCCTGTTACAAACATATGCACAAAGACATAATAACCTGTACCACAGTGTGGTGAAGGGTATAAAAAAGGATAACATAAATTATATATAATATAAATAATAAAAAATTGGTAAGTGTGGGCGTATGATATGTAAGCGTCCGAAGAAACATATGTGTTCTATTTTTTGTTGTTGTTGCACCGATTTTTTTCCATCGCCATGCTAAAAAGCCTGCTTGTTAAAAATGGTCGCAACAACAACAACTAGAATACATTGCCTGTCCTCTAGTAAGTGGATGCGTGAGGGGACGCGGCCGAAGAAACGCATGTGTTATGTGCTTTGTTTCCATCGTCATGCAAAAAAGGGCCTGCTTGTTGTGAAACAAATCGTCACAACACAGAACACATGCGTTTCTTCGGCCGCGTCCCCTCCCGCTCACACTTGCCTACGAGTCCAGTTTTTTGGTCCTTTTTGCTTGTTATATTCTTTTTTTAGAATTGTACAGCCTCTGAGAAGACCAGTTCGAAAAATTCTTCTTCAGTGTTTGTCAACACCAACATTTCAAATTGAGTTGCAGATTGGAGGTAAGAATACTGCATTTATTATTTTTTTTAATAATATATTTACATATTTTATTTTCATATAGGTTTTGTACGATTTAATAAGATATGGTAAATATCTCAAAGGCCATAATTGACGAATGTCTGAAAGACAACCCAACAAAATGTTAATATAGATATAAAGGTAAATATATAAATTCAAATATAAATAGACATTGAAATATATCTATATTGTGTCTATTTATATTTGAAATTATATATACATATATATAAGTTTATAGATGCTTATAATAATATTAAAATATATAAATTTATTTTTATAATTAAAATATATATATATATATATATATATATATGAAACAAACTATGTATAAGATAAGAATTTATTTAAAATTTGTTTTTCCTTATATGTATATGGCGTAAGTATACAAATACACCTAAAATTTATTTATTTACATCCAAACATATATATGTTTGGATGCAAGCATAAATATGTTTGGAATTTTAAAGGAATTTTGTAATTTTCCATATTCAAATATCAGTCGATCTCTACAAAACTTAAGATACCACATTGTTTTAAAACCAATTCAGTATGTTATGCTAAATTTTGTGCCATTCGGTCAATGTGTTGTTGCTAATGGGAGCTATATCGAAATCTGAACCGATTTCAGCAAAACTTAGTACGATGTGCAAAAATTTGTCTCAATCTCACGGAATTTGGTATTAATTTATCATTGTAGGTCACAATAATAATCCTCTAATCATTTCTGAAAGGTGTAATATACTCAGCTCCATCTGATTTTTGAACTTTCCTTGACGGATTGTTTTTAAAATGATACAACTTTGAAAATATTTTGAAAATATATATATATATATATATATACTAGCGGGACCCGTGGCGCTTCGCTGCCCCTGCTGAAGTTATCAAATTAAAATTTAGATATCATCAATTAGTAAGCATCCTATGAAATTAGGAAATTTGAAATTAGGTATACCCTGGTATTTTTATATGCTCGCATTAACACTACAAAAAAGTGTAAAATGTCCCTGTTGTTGTAGTTGTATAGTAGTTATTAAGTTTTCTGTAATGGTGGTAATTTTTGTTTTCTTGAAACACAAATTTTTCGCAAAGTAACAACAATTGAAAAATTATAATGTCAATACTTTTTATCAATTTTACACAATCGATCATCTCTATCTGCTACCTCGTTCACAAAATGGTATTTTTTAAAAAAATTAGTGGTTTATCCCAGTCTCTGAATTTTCAATGTGTTTTTTTTTTTTTTTTTTGATATCCAAATAAACTTGAAATGAAAATAAACTTGTTTTCAAAAACTGACAAAAATGGAAAATTAAAATGTCTACAATTTTTTTTTTAATTTAACACAATTTTTATTTCAATATACATACATACATATCTTCATCGTTCGAAAAAATATCCTCATCGGATGATGAGTATTTGTATCCATGTTACTCAACCATATTTTCAAGCCGGTACCCTAAGACATACCCATAGAAAATGTTCTACATATGTATGTATGTACACTCTTTAAGATGTATGAATACTCCTCAGTTTTATCTAACCTATGTATGTTACTTCCATGGGAACGCTTGACTCACTAACAACATTTTAGTAAAATCTGTTTAGTGGGTTTTCAGCCCACAAACAAAAAGTTTTCTTTTTTCTACGTATAGATTTAATTGCAATGAGGTGTGCATTTTCCCTTGTCCGCGGTCATGTTGTGTGAATGATACAAACAAAATATTTTAAATGTTCAATATGCAGATTTTTAAAATGCAGTAAAAAGTGCATTTCAGTTGATCGTACCATGCTCATTATTGTATGGATGGTGTGTATTCACACCTTCGTTATTCAGTCAAATTTTGAAAAAGGTATCTGTAACCGTTCTTTAGATAAACGCATATTACATGTTCAGAAATTTTGAGGTATGTTTACTATTGATGCTATAACTCCGCATCCACGCGGAATTTTAAAAGTTTATATAGCCTATGTTACTTTCAGGGCATGCCCCGACATACGGTGCAAATCTCATTAAGATCTTTTCAGCGGTTTTGGCGTCTATCGGTAACATACAAACAAACAAACAATTTTTTTTCTATTTTATATATATAGATTTTATTAAACACATAACATGGATCCAAAAAATGAAATAGGAAATATTACGATGGTGTTCCATTATTTATTATCTGGGGTCCAAGGTGCCGTTTCGCACTGTAAAAAAGAAAAAGTATATGTATAAATACATTAAGTCCCTGTCCACACTAAGGTAATTTACATATAAGTAGTCGTTCTTATATCGAGTTCTCTACTATAGTAATTTTGAAAAATTGTTCAACTGAGGAACTCGATTTAAGAACTCAACATTTTTCGTGTAATTTTTTTCATGAAATCGCTTTAGTGTGGCCTTCGACTAATTAAAATTAAATTTACCCAATTTGGTTTCATAGCTATGCCCAACAAAACTGCAATAGCTACGGCGAGACAAGACGAGTACTTCATATTGGTTGGAGAAATATTTCTATACTGATACAGTTGTAGATTAAAGCGGTATTTATATATGTAGACGATCGCGTAAAAATTGTGCAGCTAAGGAAATCTCATAAAGAGACGTGTTTGAGAATATTTTAGTATTAAATTAGAAGTTATGTGACAAAATTATAGACTGTTCATATGCTACATCACGAAGAACTATTATTATCGTAAGGAAACAACCAAAGTCGGATGGAGACCTCAACATGATACCCTAAACAAATTGGGTTCGGAAAGTTCTTAGCCTAGCACAAAAAAGTGCGGTATAAACTGAAAAAAGTTAAATGTTTTGAAAATGTCCGTCTCCGTTATGAACATATGTTAAATTTTGTTTCGATCTGGCAACTCCTTCATATAGAAACTGGTGTTAAAAAAAGACGCATCCGCAATTTGTATACCCTTCACCACACTGTGGTACAGGGTATTATGTCTATGTGCATATGTTTGTAACAGACAAAAGGAATCGAGATAGACCCATGGTTCCTTTTGAGAATATGCATAGAATCACTTTCTGAGTCGATTTATGCATGTCCGTCCGTCTGTTGATGTTAAATTGTAAACAAAGTACAGGTCGCATTTGTGGTCCGATTTGGATAAAATTTGGCACAGTTCACTTAATTTGTCCAAGGACGAACCCTATTGAAATTGGGAAAAGCGGTTCAGATTTTGACCAAAATTTAGTATAGTTTTCAGAATGACATGATTAATTTCATGTTAATCCTAAGATTCGTATTGTAACCTATAGTATTATGATTTTGGATACACATGCAGACCACAAGCTTTCTTCATTGAAGATAATAATGAAATTCATAAAGACCTCAATGGATTTTTTCATAAAGTACCTAAATAGATTTTCCAAATACAGAAAGTATTTTTCTCTAGAAGGACTTCTTCAAAGAAGTTTTCATATTCATAGAGTATCTTCCTAGGAGCAGTACGTAACTTAGTCAGTAAAGACAAAGCAACAT
>NW_026882021.1:0-38303 GCF_032173495.1 Musca vetustissima
AATTTCCTTTAAAATATCGACTCAATAACTTCTCATCTTCTAGTCGATGAAGGGAAAAAGAAATAATTGCAAATATGGTCCTGCGTCCTTTTTGCCATATATATCGTACACCCACAGAAACACACACACACTCATACGTACTCAGTCATTTTTCAGGCATCGAAGTTTGGTGTGAGGTTGTTGCTGTATTTTTCTTTTTTTTTTCTTCTTGTGTTCGCCTTTCTGTTTTTTGGTTCGTCGTTATATGCATGGGGCCAAGGGGTTTTATGTGCGTGGTAATGGAAGTGACATCAAGTACTAAAGTAATGACAAAAACGTTTCGTAGGCAATTTGTCAAATGGTTGGGCGTGTGTATGCGAGGGTGTGTGTGTTGTGCCTGAGAAAACAGTACACACATGTATGTAGTGCTGTAGTACTATTAAGGCTCATGTTGAGGTGGTTTGAGAGGCTGTGTTAAAGGATTGCTTTAGTTATGTGACACTTGCTATTTTTGTGGAATTTTATTTCGTATGACAGTTTTTTTCACGGTTTGTTACACACGATCTAGCACGCGGTTTTCTGGAAAATATTTATATTCTAATATGGGGCTTTGAAAATTGCAATAGGCATACCTATTGGTCAAGATTTTCTCCATAAAGTTCAGAAAAAAAGATTTTATGTTGAAAATATACTCTAAGATTTTTATCGAAAATTGTGGACACTTGAACATATTGGTATGATATGTTTTGTCAAATAAAATTTTGTGTCTTTGCCGATTATTGTCAATGCAGGACCAATTATTGGCCTAGGAAAAGAAAAATACATTAAGATAATAATTAGACATTCAAAAATCCCAAATCAAACAATTCTACAGGGACTATGTCATGTGGTAAATTGCTGTCACAAGAAAACAAAATACCAAACTGCAGATACAAAGTTAAAAAACCTTTGTATGGGTCTATGTAGAAACATGGACTTATAATGAACATGTTTTTTGCGAAAAAAGACTCTGAATTCCAAATTACATCCTCTTCGTAGAGCTAATAAATAGTTCTGTTGGTTCTAAGGATCAACAAAATACCAATGGTTCTTTATGTGGAAGATATACTCAAAAATCGAACATTCGTAATAAACATTTGTCGGGAAGATTTTACCACTCTATATTAATTGTTCTACAGGTCAATCCTAGCTAATAAATTGTCTTTAAAAATATACGCATAAAAATCAGAAAATATTCTTTACCTTTACCTAAAATAGTCTACACCTAAAATCAGCTAAAAAATTGTCTTTATAAATCTACGCCTAAAATCAGCTAAAGAAATTTTCTTTATAAATCTACACCTAAAATTAGGTCTAGAAAAATATTCTTTATAAAACTACGTCTACAAGTCGGCCTAGAAAGATTTTCTTTATAATTCCATACCTAAAAGTCTACCAAGAAATATATTGTTAATAAATCTACGCCTAAAAGTCAGCATAGAAAAAATATTATTTATATATCGAAACCTGTAAATTGCCTTCAAAACTTATAGACGTCCTGCTCTCTATTTGCAAAAAAACTCTAGTAGTCGATTTTCACAATCCTCCTTAGATGCCTATTTTTATCATTAAATAAATTTTGACATGTAAGGTATAGATGATAACCGCTTGGGACCATGTACCTATTGTATGACGGATGCATTAAAACTTCCCAACCAAGCTCCCGAAGTTTCTGGCGAGTCTGTGTATATGGATGTTATCATTAAATAAATTTTGTCATGCAAGTAATAGATGATAATCGCTTGGGTCCTGACTATATGGCGGATGCATTAAAATTTCCCAACCAAGCTCCCGAAGTTTTTGGCGAGTCAGTGTAGATATATGTGGTGGAACACGACACCTCTCCTGTTGGCCAATTCTGGCCGTTTCTGGACAATTGTAAATGGTTTAAAACAATGTTATGTTAGATTTTTACACCATTCACAGTTTTAGCCCCTTGGCTTGCATTTTCGTCTTTATCCAAGAACAATGTAAAATGTTCCGAATTTCCCCTTTATTCACTTTATTCCTGTAACTCACAACTGCCAAATGTCACCCTTACAACGAAGGTGGGACCCGTCGACCCATCTGGTTCCCTCCTTACAAGGATCAATATTTTATAATCTTGTAAATTTAATTTTCAGCGAATTGAATGACTGATTTGATCAGCATTAAATCCAAAGCTTTTGTGATAAAAAACATATAGCATATATAAAGCGATTAATGAAACCTGTGTGTAATTCCGGAGACCTCCGCAAACCATAGGCTGAGGAATATATTTGTCGACAACACCACCTGCCACTTTTTTAGTTAAAAAATATACTTTCCCGAAGAAATGAAATAAATTATTTAATGGCTGGGGATTTTTATAGGAAAAGAAGAGGAGCAACATATTTTTGTCAATAAGAAAAACTTCTATTTTAAAAAATTTTTCAAGGATTTTGATTTCCACAGCAAAAATGCCTCTGAAATGGCCCAAGAACTTTTTTCTATAAAAAAACCTAATTTTTCATACAAATCATTGAGGATTTTTCTGAAAAAAATCAGAGTGGATTCCGATTTATTATACAGTAAACATCAACTTATATTTAATAAAAATCTGATCTTCAAATGCAATCCATATAAGGGAAAATCTTCAAACTGTTCCCGCCGCAGAGGGTATAACATTTTGGTAATATAGAAATATGTTACCAGTTATTAAAGCTTAGACTTTGGAGCTCACTTTCACACTTTCTTCATATTAATGTTCATAAGTATGCATATATAAATTTGTATGCACATATAAATTTGTAGTAATGAAATGAGCACTTTCATTTTCAAAAAACATTCCCTCACCACCCCTCTTAAATATGGTGTTGATTTCCTCAATCATCGTTTTGTTCTCTTCTATCATGTAAAAATATTAAAAACTCCTTTCACATTCTTTCTACACATTTCTTTATATATGATGGTTTTGTTTCAATTTTTGGTTTTTTCTATAGTTGTGATTCTTGTGGCTCTTCGAATTTTCTTTTTCGGGGGCTATGTTACGACGGGTCCATGTCACTGCAGCCTAAACTGATGGCATATCTAATGAGTTTTCTCCTAACAATGATGATGGCAGCAATGAAACAAAACGCAACGAAAAAAACGACCGAGGAAATAAAACGAGAAAGTTAAAACATAAAAAGGATATAAAAGGGATTTTATTTGCCAACATGTTGGCTACGGCGGCTAAACGTTTCAAGTATTTGATTTCTGGTCTTTTTCAGCCAGCCATCCAGTTGTGTTTTTTTTCTGGAGTCATTTTATGACTCTGCTTGTCTGCCTGTCGACATGCGAATATCTGGCTGCTGTATCTTTATGTCTTGGCCCATTAAAAAACTGCCAGAAATCATTTATTTAAATGCTCTCTAAATACGTGTGTTGTGTGTGGAAAGAGAGATTTTCAATCCTTTCGTTGTTTTTTTTTTTTTTTTTTTTTTGTACTCGTTTCGTGAAACAGACATTTTGGCTGATGTATTCTTTTCGCGTTTATCCCTCTCTCCCTCTTGGGTTATTCTATTTTTTATGGTTGTCTTACATGCCACATTGTATTTGAAATGAACAAAGAAAGAAACGCTAATACAATTTAGAAAATTTTAATAGTTTATGGTTGTCGCCGCGTTGATGTTTCCATACTTTTTTTGGGAATGTATTTCCGTTGTATTGTATGGTGAATAAAAGTAGATGAGGGTAGAACAATCTCAAATTGAATTGCCGCTTTTATTAAATTGTTAAATATTCAATTGCAAATATGACAGCTACGCTATAGAAACTTGAAATTATTTTTATCCACTTCGTAATAAGTATAGATTAAATTTTTGATTATGTTTGTCTGTTGAAACAGGATTGAGCTCTCAATATGTACTGTAGACTGTTGAAATGTTCCACTTCTATTGCTAATACTCCTAGAATGTTTGGTATAGAATATCGGATATATCTACCCGCGTTTTTGAAATAGAGCCTGCCATACCACTTTTCGAATTTTAGATGTCTGTTGGCATTTCGGGTTCTCAGAAGGTATCATAGTATGATTCTTACAGGGTAAAAATGTTATCGTATACATTTTTCAATATAAACATATTCCCCATAAAAAACCCTGTTCAATTTTGCATATTTTGAAGGTCCTAAACACTTTTCAAGTCGAAGTGGCTTTAATTTGACAATTTGGGTTCTCAAATCATAAAATATGTCATGCTGTGATGATTTAATGTGTCATTTCGAATTATCAGAGGTTAGAAGACCTCTTGTCTTAAATTGAATGGGCTATTTATGAAATCTTTTGAAGGTCCTAGTCCCAATTTCCAATCAAAATGAAAGGACTATGGCATAGGTTTTCAGAAACTACATCCGGCGTTAATTTTTTCAATACAGGCCCACCCGATTTTATGTATATTATTTTCGATGTAGTGTAGATTTTTAGAAAGTTTATAAGAAACGTGGATTTAAAAAAAGAGTTTTTAGTTAGAATCTTTTAGGGACCTTTAAGAAACGTGGAATTTTTAAAAAATATTTTTATAGGACCTTTAAGAAGCGTGTTTTTTTAAGAATATTTTTAAAGGACATTTAAAAATCGCAGATTTTTTAGAGAATGTTTTTAGAGGAACTAAGAAGTGTTAATTTTTTAAGGATTATATTTATAGGACCATTAAAAAGCGTGAATTTTCTAATTATGTTTTTAGATGACCATCAAGAAGCTTGGGTTTGGCTAAAGAATATTTTAGAGGACCTTTAAGAAACGTGGAGTTTTTAAAGATTATTTTTAGAGGACCTTTGAGAAGCGTTAATTTTTTGAAGAATATTTTCAGAGGACCCTTAAATACAATGTTTAAAGGTGCTGTAAGAGGAGAAACATTTTTTAAATACAATTTTTAGAGGTGCTATAAGAGGATAATAATTTTAGATGCGTGGATTTTTAGAGGTGCTATAAGAGGTTTGGATTTTTAGAGGTGCTATAAGAGGAGAATAATTTTAGAGGGGTGGATTTTTAGAGGTGTTATAAGAGGAGAATAATTTTGGAGGCGTGGATTTTTTTAGCGGTGCCATAAGAGGAGAATAATTTTTAGAGGTGCTATAAGAGGAGAATATTTTTAGAGGCGTGGATCTTTAAATACAATTCATAGAGGTGCTATAAGAGGAGAACATTTTTAGAGGCGTGACTTTAAATAAAATTTGTAGAGAAGCTAAAAAAGGAAGAAAACCAGTAAGGAAAGTTGTAAAGTCGGACGGGGCCGACTATATGATACCCTTCACCACTTTGGGTAGATTCAACATATGAATCCTAACAGACGTTGCATTTTTAAAATGAAATTGGATCCATAAACATTTAATTCTGCAACCGATACTAAATTTTTCATTTGGTCAGATATAGAAGCTATATCTAATCTGAACCGATTTCAGGAAACTTAACACACATCATTCTAGACCTAATTCTTTACGCTGTGCCAAATTTCCTTCACATCGAAGTTGATATTGGGACTTTGGTGCATCATTTACATTAAATCAGACGAAAATATATATGGGAGTTGTATCTAAATCTGAACCGATTTTTAGGAAACTTGACACACATCATTCTATACCTAATTCATTACGCTGTGCAAAACTTCGTGTAAATCGAAATATATATATAGGGACTTTGGTGCACCAATTACATTAAATCAGACGAAAATATATATGGGAGCTATATCTAAATCTGAACCGATTTTTCCCAATTTCAATAGGGTTCGTCCTTGGGCCAAATAAGTGATCTATGCCAAATTTCATCCAAATCGGATCATAAATGCGACCTTTACTTTGTTCAAAAAAATACATGGACGAACGGACAGACGGATGAACAAACGGACATGCGAAAATCAACACAGAAAGTGATTCTATGCTTATTCTCAAAAGGAACCACGTCTCTATCTCGTTTCCTTTTGCCTATTACAAACATAT
The DNA here is from genome assembly GCF_032173495.1 of Musca vetustissima. NCBI lineage: Eukaryota > Metazoa > Arthropoda > Insecta > Diptera > Muscidae > Musca > Musca vetustissima. The sequence continues at coordinate 5,953 of NW_026882021.1, forward strand.
GCACAACACAAAGGCATATAAGCTGGTCGAATTGAAAATGTGAACAAATTCGAAAATGTGAACTTATCGGACATTAATTAATGTTGACATTATCGAGAGTTCTCTGTATGTCCATAGCTTTATATATACACTGGAAAAAACCCTCGTTCCGCATTTCACCTATCTAAAAATATTGATATCTTGTGGAGTTTCGTATTTTTTTTAACCAATTCGCATTTTAGGTTTTTATTAGGTAGAAAATCGCTTCAACAAAAATATCAGTATTAGTACCCGCATTCCTCGGTATTTCGCGTAAATTTGTCTACCGAATTGGCCATAAAGTTCTAACCCAATATAACCCAAAATATCTAATTAGATATTTTGTTTTCTCCTGCTAGCAATTTAACATGGCATTGATTTTAATTACTGTGAGTGTGAATTCGGCCTGGTCAAATTTAGCGTCCTTTCTGCAGTCCTAGGCGCATTTTTCGCTATATTTTTTGGAAAGTTCTCTTTGGATAAAATACCTCTTATAACGACTTCATCCCATTTTAAGTACGTTGTAGGTTCTAACCGAATTTTACATCCTGAATGGTTGTAATTTAGTGAAGGGTTTATAAATTCGGTTCCGCCGATCACAACCCCTTTCTTAATTTTTTTAACTTTGAAAATAATATATGAAATTAAACATTTTTCTTTCTATTTCGATTTCAGCGTTCCAGCAATCAGGCAGCACGTAAAGCTATACGCTACAATAAAGTACCCACCAATAATCGACGAAGAAATCGCATTACTTCCTCCAGTACTCTGCTGAAAGTAGACGCAGAAGCCAATATCGATGATGAGGATATAGAAGATGATGAAGAAGAGGAAGCGACTGTTGAATACTATGACGAAGAAGAAGATGAGGAAGAAATTTATGAAAGAGATATGCAGCAATGTCAAACTCAAACGCCAATTCTTGCTGAAGATGATGATGGCGATGATGTAGACGATTTAGAATTATTTGATAGAAATACAAAAATTAATATAGATAAAAAACAACGAAAACAGCGACAAACAAAATTATCGCCTCAGGGGTCTGAAGAACAAGAACTGCATACATTTGTGAGAGTGCCCCTTAAGAAGACACCAGCAGGTGCAGCCGCACGACACATGCCAACCAGTTCCGAAGATAAAACGCAAAGGACATAGAAATGGTGAATAAATTTAAAAAGTACGGCGTTATAAATCCCATTAGAATGAAAGAAAAAAGCAAGAAACCTGTGAAAAGAAAGCAAACATACAAATAAAAATGGAAAATCATAACTGAAAATAAAATTGATGAAATGTAAATTTTGTAAAAAGAAAATTGTACCTTATTATATAAATGAAAAAAAAAACAGAAAAAATTAAAAAAAAAAACTATATATATTAATACGGAAATTGAATATAAAAATTAATTGTAACAGCTCTAAGCTTAAAAACAAAAACAACATAATAACATAGAATAATTAATAATTTGATTTTTTGTTTCTTTTTTTTATTAATTAATTGAAAAAAAAATTAGCTAATAATCGGTAAAATAACAAACAACATCAAATTAATAGACAATTCAATTTAAATATTTTTTGTCGAAATGATATATTTTTTATAATCTCAAACATGAATCTAATTGTTTCGAAATCGTATTTTTTTATTATTACATTTTTAATTATTTTTACAATACTATGTTTTTATTTTTTACTAAAAATCTCTTTTTTTTGTATTTTTTATCATTGTTTTACTTTACCTTTTTCCTATTTGTTTTTATGTAGTTCATAATGTTATCCCTACTATTTTCTTTGGAAATTGTCTTTATGTATATGTAAAAAAGAAGAAGAAGAAATTGGTTTTTGTTTTAATTTTTCTTATAAGTTCCCCTCCCTCTATTTGTCAATGATGTAAGAACACAAACCACCCACACAATTACACACACACACAAACAGACAGATAGTAGAAATTTTATAAAAAAGGGAAACAAATAATTTTTAATTTATTTAACTTTTTTTTATTACAACAAAAACCCTTGAGGGGTCTTATTATGTTATTTCTATCACATACACACATTTATTTGTAGATTTTAATTACTGATGTATCTCTCTTTATATAAAACTCGAATAAAAAAACATTATAATTGGATGAGATAATCTCAAAAAATGAAGAAATTGTTTTTATTTATATTAAGTTTTAATTCAACGGAAAATTAGTTTAAACAAAAAATCTATAATTTTAAAAAGATCTTAAATCACATCAAAAAGTCCTGGATATCACAATATTTTGGAATTTTCTACACAATTGCCTTTTGTTTGCCGGTTAATTCGAATATGGGTTATATAGGCCCACCTTTAAATGGTTTAATTTGTTAATTGTCTCTCTTTCTCTCTTATTAATAGGCGGAAATAATTTCCACCTAGCCATCTCTTCTATTTTGCAGCGCCTAAACATATGCTTTAAAATTCAACCCTGGTAAAGACACGTGAATAGCGCCATCTATTGATACGCATGACTGTGAATCGCTTAACAAAAAATGACAAAAACTGAAAAGTCCAAAATTGACATGTCGTTAAATAAGAAAAATCGATTTTTCCATACAATTATGGGCCGATTTCCTTCCGATTTGAATGGCATCGTGTAAAGAACATCTGAAACGATCGTTTCAAAAAATTTCCGAAAATTTTTATTTTAAATTTACCAAGAAAATCAATGTTTATTGTAGGTTTCATTTATGATTTTTTGCATATGTTTCTAGCATTCAAAACGAAATAAACCCATAGTTAGGTTTGAGAATATACATAACATTACTGTCTGAGTCGATTTAACCATGTCCGTCCCTCTATTTGTCAGTCTGTGTATGTATTATTGTAAAAAACGTACAGATCGCATTTATGATCCCAATGAGATGAAATTTTGGCATAGCTCATTTTTTTTTTTTTTTTTGCTCAAGGACGAATTGTACTGAAATTCGTGAAAATCTGTTCAGATTTAGATATAGCTGCCATATATATTTTCATCCGATACTGTTTAAAGTGTGCACCTAATTCCCAAGGTTTGTTCGAATGAGACGAAACTTGGCATAACGTATTAAATTGAGTCTAGAGTGGCATGTGTCACTTTTCGTGAAAATCGGTTCTGATTTAAATATAGCTCTTACATATATTTTCGGCCGATTTCATCAAATTAATACACCGACTACCCAAAGTTTGTCCGACTGAGACGACAATTTTGCGAAGCGTGTTATATTGGGTATAGAACGTCATATGTTAAGTTTTATTGAAATCGGTTAAGATTTAGATATAGCTACCTTATATATATTCGGCCGATTTCATCTAATTAATACACCGACTACCCAAAGTTTCTCCAAATGTGGCGAAATTTTGCGAAGCGTTTTGTATTGGGTATAGAATGTCATATATTAAATTTCGTTGAAATCGGTTTAGATTTGGATATAGCTACATTATAGATATTTGTCAGATTTTATTTATATGGTGCACCGAATCCGCAATGTTTGTCCGACTGAGAAAAAATTAAGAGTAGCGTATTAAACTGTGTCTAGAATGACGTGTGTTAAAATTCATTGAAATCGGTTTAGATTTGGATATAGCTCTCATATAAGTTTTCGTCCGATTTGATATAAATTGTACACCAAACTCCCAAGTTTCGTCCGAATGAGATGAAATTTAGCATAACGCACTGTAAGGAGTCTAAAATGACATGTGTTAAGTTTCCTTGAAATCGTTTCAGATTTAGATATAGCTCCCATTAGCAAGTTCATCCGATTTTATGTAAATGGTGCACCAAACTCCCAAGTTCTGTCCGAATGAGATAACATTTAGCATAACGCATTGTAATGAATCTAAATTGACATGTGTTAAGTTTCGTTGAAATCGATTCAGATTTAGGTATAGCTCCCATACATAATTTCGTCCGATATTATGTAAATGGTGCACCAAATACTCGATGTTTGTTCGACAACGATGAATTTTTTTTAAATTGACTATACAATAAAGTGTATTAAGTTTGCTTTAAATCGGTTAAGATTATGATTTAACTCCCCCAAATTAATCTAAGTAGCGTACCAAATTAAGCCTGAAATAATGCGTATTAAGTTTTCTTACAATCGGTACAGATTTATATATAGCCACCATATATATTTTCATCATATAACAAATAGCAAATGATGTCTACGATTTTTCGTCTTTTATTATTAAATTTATTCGAAAAATTCCACTTTTATTTGTTTCCGCACATTCTCCAAACTCTTCTGATTATATCTGTCAATTTTGTTTTTCAGAAAAATCAATTAATCCTACCAAAAAATCAATTTTTTATTTTTAACGACATGGCGTTTTTGGCAAAATCCGGAATTGTGATTTTTTGCTTTGCGATTTCCAATCATGTGAATCAATAGATGGCGCTATTCGCATGTCATTAAAAGTATCACCCTGTATTAAGGTTTCATTCAAAAGTAATTGTAATCTAAAGCATACTTTAAGGCGCAAGTAAGTTGTTACCTTAATTTCAATTCCCACAACAAACGTCCGATTTTATGTAAATAGTCTACCAAATACCCGTGTTTCTTCTATAACGATGATATTTTCCACAACCTAGTTAATTGGCTATACAATGAAGTGTATTAAGTTGACTTTAAATCGGCTAAGTAGACTTTTATTTTATATATCACATATATTTTCATCCAATTTAATCTAACTAACGTAGCAAATTAAGCGTATTAAGCTTTATGGCAATCGGTACAGATTTATATATAGCCATCATATATATTTTCATCAAATAACAAATAGCAAATGATAGCTACGATTTGACGTCTTTTATTATGAAAATTATTTAAAAAATTCCACTTTTGTTCTTTTCTACACATTCTCCAAACTCTTCTGATTATAACTGTTAATTTTGTTTTTCAGAAAAACCAAAAAATCCTACCAAAAAGCCGATTTATTTATTTTAACGACATGACATTTTTGGCAAAATCCGGAATTGCGATTTTTTGCTTTGCAATTTCCAATCATGGGATTCAATAGATGGCGCTATTCGCATGTCATTAAAAGAGTCACCCTGTATTAATGTTTTGTTCAAAAATAATTGTAATCTAATGCATACTTTAAGGCGCAAGTAAGTTGTTACCTTATTTCAATTCCCAAAACAACGGGCCGATTTATGTAAATAGTCTACCAAATTCCCAATGTTTGTTCCATAACGATGAAATTTTCCACAACCTAGTTAATTGACTATACAATGTAGTGTATAAAGTTGGCTTTAAATCGGCTAAGGAGACTTTTACTTTATATATCACATATATTTTCATCCAATTTAATCTAATTAACGTACCAAATGAAGCGTATTAAGGTTTGTTACAATCAGTTCAGATTTATATATAGCCAGCATATATATTTTCATCAAATAACAAATAGCAAATGATGTCTACGATTTGACGTCTTTTATTATGACAATTATTTAAAAAATTCCACTTTTGTTTTTTTCTACACATTCCCCACAATCTTCTGATTATGACTGTCAATTTTGTTTTTCACAAAAATCAATAAATCCTACCAAAAAATCGATTTATTTATTTTTAACGACATGACATTTTTGGCAAAATCCGGGATTGCGATTTTTTTGCTTTGCGATTTCCAATCATGTGAATCAATAGATGGCGCTATTCGTATGTCACTAAAAGTGTCACCCTGTGTTTCAGTTTCATTACAAAATAAATGAGTTGTAAAGCATACTTTAAGGCGCAAATAAATTGTGACCTCATTTGAAAAAAATAAAACTACATTTGAGAGTTTGTTTTTGGGTTTTAATATATTTAGTGTTTTGAAATTATTTATAAACATCGAAAATATGTTATTTAATTAAAATAGTTTTCATTCATCACATTGGATAATATATTGATGCTTGCGATATAACCAGAAAACTGCGGGTCCTGTAAAGAAAATGAGAAATATATAACCATTAATAAAAGTGCAAAGACGAGAGCGCAAATTTTTAAAAACTAGAGAAGACATGTAATCTTTATACAGTAGTCAGTATATTTATCTATTTTACACATGACAGTATGTTTAATTAAATTGATGATATGATGGTGAAATTAGTATTGGTATTTTCATACACACAGCCTTGTGGCAAATGATGATATATATACGGTTCAAATGTCGGTTTTAAACCCTATGTCTTTTAGACCTAATCCGTTTCAGATAATTTGGAGTAGATTTACAAATGTACATCCCCATCGGTCCTCTCCTCCCGGTTCCAGCCCCACAAAGATTCAAAGTTTTTAAATTCCATATGAAGGAATGGAGTATCCAATTTGGTAAAATGTTTTTTTTTTTTATAAAAAATCTGCTTATTTATCTTTTTATAAAAATAACATCAATTGAAGACAGAACAGCCCGTATTATTTGGCTTTAGAAAACGAATCACTCAATTTTTTGTGTCAATTTGCCGATTTTTGTGTCAATTGCCTATTTCGATTTAAACCGATTTCAACAAATCTAGACACACGTTAGGCTTTACGAACATCAATACGTTGTGCAAAATTTTGTGGCAATCGGAATAACTTTGGGTCTTTGGGTACCATAGACTTTACACGGGACCTATATCTACATCTAAACCGATTTCAGCGAAACTTTCCACACAGCAGGTTATACCAACTTCAGTACGTTGTGCTCAATTTTGTGAAAATCGGCCCTAATTTGGAGGTTTGATGCACCATTTACTGAAAATCGGACTAAACTATATATAGGAGCTTTATCTAAATCTGAACCGATTTCAATAAAACTTGGCGCACGTTAGTCTATCCTATCTTCAGTATGTTGTGCAAGATATTGTGAAAATCTGCCATAATTTGGAGCTTTGGTGCACCATTTACTGAAAATCGAAAGAAACCATATATGGGAGCTATATGTAAATCTGAACCGATTTCAGTAAAACTTGGCACACGTTAGTCTATCCTATGTTCAGTATGTTGTGCAAAATTTTGTGAAAATCGGCCATAATTTAGAGCTTTGGTGCCCCATTTACTGAAACTATATATGGGGGCTATATATAAATCTGAACCGATTTAAATAAAACTCGGTACATATTAGGCTATTATAACTTTAGTATGTTCTGCAAAATTTTGTGAAAATCGGCCATAATTTGGAGCTTCGGTGCACCATTTACTCAAAATCGGATGAAGCTATATATGGGAGCTATATCTAAATCTCAACCGATTTCAATAAAACTTTGTACATATCAGACTATCCTAACTTCAGTACGTTGTGCAAAATTTTTGTGAAAATCGGCCATAATTTGGAGCTTTGGTGCCCCATTTACTGAAAATCGGAAGAAACTGTATATGGGAGCTATATCTAAATCTGAACCGATTTTTCCCAATTTCAATAGGATTCGTCCTTGGGCCAAATAAATGAGCTGTGTCAAAATTTCACCAAATTCGGGTTATAAATGCGACTTGTACTTTGTTTACAATTTAATATGGATAGACGGATATTACCCTGTACCACAGTGTGGTGAAGGGTATAAAAAAAATCTTTCTTCTATGTCGTTTTTGATACATTTTTATATTTGCTCAATGAACTGTCAATATTATTTTTATACACATATATCTATTTTGTTTTTTTTTTAACCCTAGTTAAAATGAAATGAAAAAATTTATGTGTTGAAATTTCAATTAATTTTTCATTCTATCAATATTATTTCTTCGATAAATTCTCTCTATTGCCAGGGATTGGATCAAATTCTTTGTTTTTATGGAGTGATTCGAGTTGAAAAATGTAAAAAAAATTCATTGTTCGCCCAGAAACGTTTGTATGGGGAACTAATTACTTAAATCATAATTAGTTTTCTATTCAATTTGGCCACACTCCAGTTTCTGACATGCATCCCCATACCATCCGGCCCAAATATGTTAAATTTCGAATCGTCCGAGAAAATAACTTTTTCCCAGAACTCATTTGTCTTCTTGTTATAATCGTTTGCAAAATCGACACGCTTCTTTCTGTTTGTTTTGTTAACAAGTGTTTTTTGCGGGCAGTGCGAGCATCTACACTTCTTGATGCACATACGTACCGTGTCTGCTGAAACCATAGACTAATGAATGTATAGACGACGAAATGCTCTCACTAGTCCTCTCTGAATTGAGTCTGCTGAATGCGCTACTCAATTTTAAATCGTGATTTATTTAAATGTTTGAACCTTTTAATTTGGAATGCCACTAAATATAGTTAGTTTTAAGCAAAAACTATATCCACAGATAAAAAAATTAAAGAAAAATAGGCCATTTTCCCCAAAAAACGCCGTTAAAAATTTTTGAGTTTTTTATTTTGAGTCACCAGAATGCGCATTTTTTGAGTATTTCGTCATCTATACCTTCATTAGTCTATGCTGAAACTACTTTCCCAAATGATTCTTTTAAATCTGCAGCGATTTTAGGAGCGCTGGTAAATGGCGTTTTTTAATAATATATTCAATTTTCGTTCTACTCTGATGTTGAGGCCTGACGGCCTGATCGCTGTTTATTTTCAATTATATTTTCTTTTTTGTTTCGATTAACCACTTTATGGACTCCATATTTGGTTCAGTTTATCATTTTACCTATTTCGGAATAGGATTTTTCTATTTCATTTTTTTTTTTGTTTTTTTAATTTTCATTTTCGCTCTTCAATAGTTTGTTATTTTTTATGCAGTTAAAAAATACTTGCTTTCACTAAGCAAATGCTTTTGGAAATGTGGAAAGTACCGTTATTGTTTTAAAAGAGAATTTGACAAAACTCTAAATAGTTGCCACCTATTTTACTAAACGATATTATCGCATAAATGATGTATAATATCACCTCTGACCAGGACTTATGCTGTGCAAAAATTTGCAGTTGACACGATCTCGATTTTTTCTTATGGTGTGTTAGAACAAATAAATGAAATAAAAATAATTGTTTTAAATTTTGTAAATTATTTTTTGACTAATTACTGAATATTTTCTTTATTTGTATGGGGTACCATGACGTTTGCTGTTCACTGTAAATTTAAATCATCGTGCGGCAGGGTTTATTTTAACTCATGATCGAAATCATGATACTAATGAAAAGCAACGCGTTTTTTTGTGCGAAAAAATACAACTCTGCTACAATATACCAAAATTTGCAACTGTTTTCATATGTTGTTTGCATTTATATTTAACGGTTGTCCAATGCAAAAATTAAAATCAATGGAAAATAAAAATTATTTATACAATTTGTGTGTTTTTAGATGATTTTTTTACGTTTCAAATGATTACAGCATTGAAAAAATATTTCCATTGTTGTAATTTTTCTTTTAATTTTAAAATTGCAAACAAATATATATTTTTTGGCTCAAATAAGTAATTTTGTATGTATACTAAAAACATCAGCTGATCGACATTTGAACAGGGTGCGAAGTATGATTAAAATACGCTCTTTCTCACGAATGTTCACGGGCGAGAATTCGAATGTTTTAAATTTATCGCGAATGATAAAGTTACAATGAATGAACAAGCATTTGCAATCTCTCGCAAATGTTCGCATTGTACGAAAAATTTACGAACGATAAAATTTCGCTGCAAGCGTCGACGAATCATTCTTTCCCGAGCATTTGTTGCTGAAGAACATTCTTTTGACAAACTCAAAAAACTAATGTTCGCGAATGCTCGCGAGCGCTGTTAAAAAAAACAACAAACAAAAATATCATAAAAAAGTAAACACACAAACAACGAAAGAATGCGTGTGTAGCAGAAAGTGTGCGAAATAACAAAACACATGTCCAACAACTATTGAGTTCCCGAGCGGGTGTTGTTACTGTTGTTGCCGTTTTGAGCATTCGGGAGAATTCGGGAATGTTTGTTTTCATTCGTGAGAGAATGTCAGAAAGAATTTCAACCACCAAACGAAACAAACGAACGTTGTTGTGTGCTCTCACTCGTTTGTTATGTGTGTGCTTACATTCTTTGGTTAACGCTCGTTTGATAAAGAATTTATCGCCATATATTCATTCGTAAAATGAGCACAAAACGAAAAGAATGTATTTTGAATCATTCGCGAGCGAATTTTTGCGCACACTACATTTAAATAATTAGGGTATATTTCTGGATTTCGTTAATCGAGTCGATTTTTTATAAAAACAAATTGAATGTTTTCATAATTTTCCTTCCATTTTGTATATTTATTTTTAATTAATTTCAAACATAAATATAATACCAATAATGTAATATAGTTGTAAAATAATACTAGTAATTAAAAAAAACATAATCTAAAATGTAGTTAGTTAAAAATATCGCATAAAAACAAATTTATACTTATTATATAATGGTGTTATTACTTAAAATGTTATGTATATAAATTTGTGAATACGATTTTGTAAAATTTGGCCAAGCACATTTATATATACTAGAAAATAATATAAGTATAGTTAAGATTTTAATACGCAAAATTTCCATAAATATTAATAAATAAAAAAATATGAAATTATATTTTCATTTTCAAATACCATATAAGTTATAGATATCTCAAGTGTTTATAATAAAAGACAAGTAATACAAATTGTTTTTGATTTTCACATAGAATCGATTAAATGGAAATATAACATCATTGAGTTAATTGTTACATTACAATTATTTTTACTTACGTATAACATATTTAGCGTGGTATTTTTAGTTGTTAACAAGAATCAAATCAATCCTTATTTTTTTATATTATTATTATTTGAATGAAGGTACTCGATTAATAATTTTAAAATCACAATATTTTTAACACGTTGGCGGACAGTGGAAACAAGTGAAATTCGAAAACATGACACTAGGCTTCTACCTCTACGCTGGTAAATGCACATTTGTGCTGCTACAGCCGTCATGTGACATAGTGAACATGAACTTGACGGCTATAGACGCAACTGTCCGTCAACGTGTTAAGAATATTTATATAATAAAAATTTTTTATTTTTGTATTTTTTCGATCTTTTTGGCATATTTTATAAACAAATTAATTTTTCACTAATTATATTTAAAAATGTCACCTAAAACTTTGTAAATCGTTATTTTGTAACATAATTTTGTTCTCTTCTGAAATAAAATATCGTATAAAAATCCATGTGCATTTTCAGCTCCTTTAAAATACTTTCCGAATTAATTGATAACAAACAATTGACGTAATGGCGAAGCTGATTAATTGCTCATACATATTAATTTTCAACAATAGTTTCATTATTATTTTTAATTTTTTTGTTATTTACATATTATTAATATTTTATCATAATGATTCCTGTTATTTTTTTTTTTTTGTTCAATATTACTCTAACGCTCATATTATACTCTTTATATAACCTAACCTTAAATGAATGAAAAAATGACATCCATAATATCTTTATACATATATACAAAACTAACAACAACAACAAAAAAACAAACATCAACAAACCAATTATATATTTAAGCTTTAAACAAAACAAAAACGAAAAGAAAAAAATATTATGAAAAAAAAAACAAACTCCAAAACCAACAACAACAATGTAACAATTTTTAATGGTTAATAATTAAAAATTATACAAACGAAAAGTAACAAAAACACAGAACAACTGAAAAAACATAAACAAATTTGAATAGTGACCGGTTAATGTGTAAACTAGAATTGAAAAAAAGAGAAGAACCGCAATATCGGCAACACAATTCATGTTGGTCTTGTATAATAAAACAAAATAATAAAAAAAATGAAATAGAATGAAAAATAATATTCATTGTAACAAAATTGCAGAAAATGTTTATAAAACCAACATCAGTCATATTTACTGATATGTACATCAAAGAAATACAAATAATAAAAAACGAAATCAAACAAAAACAAATTATTATAAAAAACACGAACCTGCATTTTTAATTACAAAAACTCGATAGTTGTTGACCACGCCAACAAATCATGAAAAAAGAGATGAGCGTATATATATATATATATATATATATATATATTAATACATAGTACTATCAGATATGAGAGGGATTCAAATACTAGATGAGAGGTATTCAAATACTAGGTAATTTTTATACCCACTATACATAAGGTGGAGCGTATATTAAATTTGTCATTCCGTTTGCATCGCCTCGAAATATTTAACTTAGGTCCAATAATGATTAACTCCATACAACGGGCTTTCTCCCTTATTTTGTGGAGATTTGACAAGTCTTTCAATCGAATTGGCTATAATGTAGTATCTTAAATTCCCATTGTGTAGAAAATCTTTATAATAAAAATTATTGATATTGGTCCACTTTCAAAATATTTTGAATATAATTTTTTGTATTGCTAAAGATTTGGTCATTGGAATATTTTAAGATACGAGTCTACAATCGCATATTCCATTCTGATACAACAGTTGTTGTTAAGATGTTATGATGTATATTATGGAAAACTCACTACAGATCAAAATGAATTCTTAGAACCAAGATTTCATGATGAAAGTAATATATGTTTGAGTTTGGGCTAAGTAAGATTGGTTTATGCAGTTCTTAAGTAAAAATAGTTTACAACAAAATTTGAATTTTTATAGCAACTGAAGTGAAAGGTTGGGTGGTTTCTTCCTTGGTCCTTCGAAAACATTGATTTGTTCTCCACTTTTTGTAAGAAGCTCAATGGTATCAGCAAAGGATTTTTATTTTTATGTAATGTATTGGAATAAAAAAGTGAAATACATGAGCAATTTTGACAAGAAGGCTAAGTAATTGTAACATATTTTCGGTTCAATAAATGAACATGTTTTTATTTTGTTATCTGAAAATTTGATTATATTCGATTTATTCGATGGAAATCTCAACAGCTCTTGGAGATAAAGTGACTCCAAGAGTCACGAGATGCTTAGAGTATTACCTTGAGGTATTTAAAATGTTGTGCCCATCGGACAGACATAGGATGTTTGGTACACTAATTACATACAATTGGGCAAAAATAAAGTTGGAAAGACATAGGGTGTTTGATACACTAATTACATAAAACCGGGCAAAAATAAAGTTGGGAGCAATTTCTAAATCTAAACCGATTCCCACAGATCAAAATCAATTCTTAGAACCAAGATTTCATGATGAAAGTAATATATGTTTGAGTTTGGGCTAAGTAAGATTAGTTTATGCAGTTCTTAAGTAAAAATAGTTTACAACAAAATTTGAATTTTTATAGCAACTGAAGTGAAAGGATGGGTGATTTCGTCCTTGGTCCTTCGAAAACATTGACTTGTTCTCCACTTTTTGTAAGAAGCTCAATGGTATCAGCAAAGGATTTTTATTTTTATGTAATGTATTGGAATAAAAAAGTGAAATACATGAGCAATTTTGACAAGAAGGCTAAGTTATTGTAACATATTTTCGGTTCAATAAATGAACATGTTTTTATTTTGTTATCTGAAAATTTGATTCTATTCGATTTATTCGATGGAAATCTCAACAACTCTTGGAGATAAAGTGACTCCAAGAGTCACGAGATGCTTAGAGTATTACCTTGAGGTATTACCCCACGGTGGCGGTTACGACAACTCCAAAACTAATTATTCAATCCGGTCTAATAATAATCGAAAATAAAATAGATAAATAAATATTCAAAAAAAAAAAAAAATAAAATAATTTCATATGCCCGTCATTTTGTTAATTTTTGTGTGAAGTTAATAATCATACTTCTAAGACGACTTTTAGATTTTTCGATTTTTGCCACAGCACAAAAAGACGATTTTTAGCCTTTCGATTATGGACTTTGACTAAAAGTCGAATTTTCGATCTTCCGATTTGACAGAATGCGTAATTCTGATAGTAAACCAAGTGTTTAAAAGTCGAATTCGACTTTTAGAATTTTCAATACAAAAATTCGATTATACGATTAGTCGAAAGTCGATTTACATATCCCTACTTCACACCAGAGCCGGACATGTAGTCTTTCAAATGCCGTTGACATTTTTGGGTTTAGATGTTCCAGTGATCGGAAATCATGCCCGCTGTCGATAATACGGTTTTTCATAAATTATTCAAAAGGCCCAGGGGTTACACGTATTTGACCAAAAGAATGCCCTACCGGAAAGGAATAGATACATATTATTAATGATATTATTAATTGGACGCAACAACTTGCATTCAAAATTAACAACAAAATAAAATCGGAACTTTGGCGGTTGAATCCATAATAAAACCAGCTCAAAGCTCAAATGTCGGACGGGCATACCCTTCAGCACATTGGATGCATACATAGATGCTCCTGTCAATAGAACATACATAACATCTATATCGGACCATTGTAATCGGACTAAATTAAATATGTGACATACATAGATATATGTAAATCAACCCATAAACATGTAATTCTGAAATCTATGCAGAATTTTATGTCAATAGTCCAGACTTTACGCCTATGATACCATTTGTATGCAATCGAGCAAAGCTATGTATGAGAGTGATATGCAAATATATATCGATTTTAAGAAAATTTTACAGCAAAACGTGCAGTAAAAGATGCTATCTGAATCGAATCAGATAAATCTAGGGAGTGTGGTGCACCATTTACATATAATCGGCCCAATATATATATGGGAGCTATATTAAAATCTGAACCGATTTCTAAAAAATTTAACACACGTTATTCTAGACTCAATTCAATGCGGCATTTAAAATGTTGTGCCCATCGGACAGACATAGGATGTTTGGTACACTAATTACATACAATTGGGCAAAAATAAAGTTGGACAGACATAGGGTGTTTGATACACTAATTACATAAAACCGGGCAAAAATAAAGTTGGGAGCAATTTCTAAATCTAAACCGATTCCCACAAAACTTAACATGCGTTGTTCTATAAAATATCCAAAATTTCGTCTCAGTCGGGCAAACCTCAGTGTTTGGTGCATAAAATCGGACAAAAATATATATGGGAGCTATATCTAAACCTGAACCGATTTCAACAAAACTTTATATAATTTTTAGTTAATTCATTATGATGGGCAAAATTTTGTGTCAATCGGTCTTGAGAGGTTGGAGGGCCATTTACATATAATCGGTCTAAAATATATATGGGAGTGATATATAAATCTGAACCGAATTAAAAAAATTGCACATACGGAAATTCTATACGCTGTGCAAAAATTTGTCGCAATCGGTCAAACATTGTGACCATGGCTCAATAAATAGGTAGTCCATTTAGTTCAGCTGATGTCTCGATTAACTGTCAAAGTGCGTAATTTCTACTTGCATTCGATGTGCAATGTTGCCAATCATGTGAAATATTATATGAAAAAAATCGACAGAAGGTCTAGACAAAAACAAAGGTTTTTGTTGTGATACATCACCTTATTATTGCATCATAATTGTGACTTGGGTGAACTCTTGTGGAATCGGACAAACATATATCTAAATCTGAACCGATTTTCCAATTCCAATTTAAAATAAGTTTTTGGATTAAATTAGTAAGCTGTGCCAAGTTTCATCTCATGTATCTGGATCATAAAGTCCACCTGTACTTTGTTTACAATTTAACATGGACAGACAGACGGACGGCATGCATAAATCGATTCAGAAAGTGATTCTATGGATATATTCAAAGGAACCAAAGCTTCGAGAAGAAGTGCAGAACGTTTGATTAAGCATTAATGGAAATTTGCAATGAAGCCGATTATGTAATTGCCAATATGCGACGTGAGACATGATTTGTCTTTTTTGCCTGTTTCGTTTGAAAAACATATCTAAAATCCTCAAATAACGAAAAATTGGGGTAACGTCTTAACGTGAACCAATATTGAATTATGAATAATGAGAATCCACTGTATAAAATTACAGTTAATTTGTTTTAAAAATGTGCCCAAACTTTCCAAAATACTAAAATTTGCGAGGTAACGTTTAATAGTGGAACTATATTTCAATTGTTCGTAGGATAAATTGCTACCCAATGGACAATGTGGTTGAAAAAGTGCCAAAATACCGGGTACCGTATATAAAATAGCTAAAACTTGATTAAATCGAAATATAATTTTATGTAGATTAATAGTATATACCCCCGAATAATGTATTGTGGTGTTGCAAATGGAGTTTACACCTTGTGGGGGGCAGCATTGTATCGTCGCGTGATTTTTAGGACGATAATTAACCCTTCAGTGTCAAAAAAATATTTTGTCGGAATAAAAATCTAAAATTTTGTATTTAAGATCATATAAAGGCACAGAGTTTAGGAAAAATAGCAATGTTCATTTTAACACTCGGCCAGTTTCGTCTGTCTTTCAGCAAAAACATCATTAGTAACGGTAAATAGGATAACCGAGAAATCGCAAAGAAATAGAGTACTTTTAAATGTCGAATATATTCGACAAAAACATAGAAAGGGTTAATAAAACCGATTGTAATACAATCAAAATCTCCCAACTCTGATTATCTCTTAGATACTTCTACGAGAAAATCTATTCATTTTGCTTTTTAAATTACTTTTTAATTTCATAACATACTTTTAGGGTGGAAATAAATATGTGAAGACAAACAGGGTGCGTCAAATATTAACAACAGGGCGTTACAAGTAACTGCATTTAAAAAGGGTTCCGATTTAACTAGATAACGAACAGAATAAATGGCTAAAGCTAGTATCTTGAAACATCGAACCTGTTCAAAATTTAAAATTTTGAAAAACCGTACAAAATATTGAATCACGTGGTAAAGTACGGCACTAATTCAATATTTATTTACACTCAAAATAAAATGTTGTTCCACTATGTCTATTTTACTTATATCTATTTGTGGTCGTATAGGTGTAAAATTTGTATCAATCACTTTTTTAGCCCAAATATGAGAATGGTGTAACTATACCACTGAACGAAACAAAATATATTAATTTCCTTTTTAGATTTTTTGTAATTCTTTCTAACTTTAAGATTTAAAACTATTTATTCCCAAGACATCCCATAACAAATTACCATTTCAGTTACAAAGTAAAATATGCATAACAATAAATAAATACCATAACCCTGATACATTATACATTTTGTTAAGAAAAAAAAATGATTTACGATTAGTTAGATTCTACAAAAAATTCACAAACATATATCAATAATAGATACAAATTTTTAGCAAATATGAATAACATTCATTCATTCATTCTGTTCAAATGATACAACAAATAATTTTTAACCTCCCCAGAAAAAAATGAATGGGAAGATCTATAATTCATTATTTACAACATTGTTACTAACTGAACACATGTTGCTTGTTGCCCGAAATAAAATTCTTACCACATGCTGGTTTCTCCTTGTGCAAAGGAAACTACAACGGAAACAAGAAGAAAAAAGGGGATATTCAGACAATCCACTTATGTGGACTTTACTAGCCACCATAATATCTGATAGTAGCATTGTATGTATGTTTGGGGGTAGATTTTTAAGTTTGTATGTCCTTGGATGGAGTGAAGAGAAAAGAAAAAAAAATTGGAAATAGTTCATGTTTTTTTGGAGGTCTCTTGTTATCAATTTATGAATGGTCAATACCAAACAAAAGGAAACGATCCCCTTCCAATTCATAAATAATCTTTTATACTGAAGGAATGACAAAAAGAGCCAAAAGAAAATGTTTGGTAAACAGTGAAGTAAAAAAAATGAGTTTTTATCCTGCTCTTTCGGCCTTCGATATCTTACTTTCTGTATGAATGTATCAGAAAGTTCACGAGCCGATAATAAAAACTATAAACAAAATTATAGTCAGCTTGACCGATCATATGATATCCTACCCTCCTTTTGATCATTTAAGTTGGTAATCGATGTATAACTCGCATTTCTTATACAATTACGAATCCTTTTTTGAAGAGGCAATTTCCAAGGACTATAACATACACGAGTATAGAAAATATTTCCAGGTGCTTTCTGAATTTTCACGAGTATAGGAAATATTTGCAGGTGCTATTCTAATTTCCAGGATTATCAATGTTTTTAACTTGGTATTTTTATTAATTTAATGATAATTTAAATAGTTTTATGTTTTTTTAAACCTATCATTTTTTGGGAAAATGTTTTTAAAAAATATATTTAAGCATGGTATCAACAAAGAATCTAATCCTGAAGTTAATAAAGAATAATTTTAGAAGTCGATTATCATAGTGAAATTATTATTTCTATATTACATAGTTTTTTGTATAGATATTTTTAAAAGATTATCCGAGCTTGGATTTTTTAAAGCTGTGGATTTTTTTAAATAATATTATTTGAAGACCCTTCAGACCGGTCTAATAGAGCGAATTTATGAATATTTCGGATATCTATCAGAGCGTCTGTTTTTCTTTAAAATTCTCAGAGCATGGTTTTTTTAAAGAGTGTGTTTTTGGAAACCCTTTCGGAGCGCGACCTTATAATAATATTTTTTGAAAACTTTCAACAGGGGCAATTTTGTGAAGAATATTTTTATTTATTAGAGCATTGTATTGCTTCTTAAAATAATAGGTTTTCTATGAACTATCATAGTATTGCTTTTTATGCCCTCAGTCTTATGACAGAAAGACCCCATTTTTTGCACCAATTACATTTCAGACAATTTGAAGTCGACTACAAACTGTCTGCCCATCAATCTGATTGGTGCTCACGATAACTCTCGAAGGGAGTAACATATTACATCCAAATTTTGCACATCGTAATATTTCCTCCAAACTTACTTCGAGTTTAAAGATGGGAATATCGGTCTACTCCATCTCGTGCCTCCCCCTCAAAATGTTCAAAATTTTGTGAAAATAAATTTTATAATATTATGCAAACTGACTATCCGATTTAAAAGAAACTTTGCAAGCATTTTTATCTTTACCAAACCTATAGAAAAACCGACCATAAAGGGTCTACATTTTCAATATTTATAAATTCAATATTAAGCGGATGGTATATTCGATTTGATCCAACCGTTGGACATCGTAATATAATGTAATATAGTCTGAACTTACTATCCGATTTGAACTAAAATTTGCACAACCTAATAAATTTAAACATGCCTGTATAATGATGCCTAATATGAAGCGAACGGAATATCCAATTTCATTCAAACATTGCACATGGTAACATATTAAGATAAATAAGAATATAATAAAAATCTAGATTAATATCCGGGTTCTTGTAGGTTGATACAAGTGCACATTTTGGCATTGCCTCTAGATAATGGTTCCGGTTTTATATAAACATGTTTGCAAATAAATTTTGCTACATGTTTTGATATATAATAATCTTACCCCATTCTCGATTTTTCGAAGATTTTAGCTACATTCCTTACAGAAGAGAAGGCATTTTGGGTTCATGTAGAATAAAAAAATATACAATATATGCTCATATTTTTACCTAACCCCTACACAAAGGTACAGCTTAACTCCCTATATCATGAAGTTCACGACCAAGTTTTCCAATCTGGGCGTCTGTAATTTTCTCATACAAGAACTTACTAGCAGACAATTTTGAAAGTCATATGTCCCATATAAACTCCCTGACGTCTTAATGAATTTTGAAGACATTCCGCATGGTGGAGGGTCCAGAAGAACTTAGCGATGTTTTATTCGTCTAAAAATATTTTCAGAAGACCAGTTAGAGAGAAGATTTTTAAAGTAATATTTTGGAAGTATTTTGAAGTCGGTCGTGAATTTTTAATACTATTTGTGAAATATCCATCTGATACCGACAGCATACATTCGATATTGCATAAACATCTGACCCTAAAAATATTTTTTTCTCGTTGGATCCGCACAATTTGTTAACGCTCTAAAAAAGCTTGTATCGATAGAGACAAGTAAAACGACTTTTTGTCTAAAAGTCGACTTCTGATCTTGAAATAAATTGTAAAGTAGACTTTTCAAGATCGACTTTCGATTTAATTTATAAATACTTTGTTTATTATCACAATGCGCGAATTGCCAAAAAAAGACTCATTCTTAGAGATGGGCAGTGGGTAAATACCCAAAGGGTAAATATCCGGTAAATTGGTAAAAACCCTATTTCCGCGTTTCTGTTATATAATCGATGTAGAATGCATAGTTTTACGATACGTTAAAGACGTGGGTAAATACTTGTGTACATACCCGAATGTTTACCCAATAATTAGGTAAAAACTCATTAACTGCCGAACCACATGACATAGGCGGCCAACATTTTGCTTACATATTTTTAATGTGAAAGCAAATACACCTAAGTCTGTTTTTATACGGTTGATTGGTTCCTGAAGAAGCCGTGTAAAAAAAGACATTGATCTTATACATAAAGGGAATTCCCCTAAATTAGTGCTATTCACATATGCTTTGACCAGTAAAAATTGTTTGCACGCTCTAAAGGGGAATTCACTTAAATCTTTAATCTAGTGTTCGCAATCTATCGATACTATCGATGGTTTCAGACTTTTTTCTTTCATAAATACTTTTTTGTGATATGAACATACTTTACAAAAATTAAATTTGACAAAAAAATTTAAGTACATAAAATTTCAAATCGTGCAAAATGGAATAAAAATGGAAAAATGGGGTCCCCGGGTCCAAGTTTTGATATGGCCATATAACCGTATCTCCTGATTTTAGGTATTTTTTGTCTATTAGACACATTGTCTGCAATTTGGGTACCAAATGTCCATGCAAAAATATATTATATGTAGGTCCACGTTCTTCTTATCTTATGACCATAAAATCAAATGTAAAAGTGACAATATAACTATGCCCTTCAGAAATGATTCTTTAAATAAAAATATTTTCTTTTTCGAATAAAAAAACATCATTTTATTCTTTAAAAATGTTTTTTCTTGCATAATAGTGTAGGGTATAAAGAGAAACAAAACTTTTTTCAAAGATTACCACATACATACATACATACATACATAGAAAAAAAGAACAGACAATCAAAAATTCAAAACAAAAACAACAGCATAGAAAAATATCCAACCAACAAAAAAGTACAAAACTTTTTGTTGAATTTGTTACCTTTTAACTTATGACCTTTATATACATACTCACACATCTAACAGTTCATTCACATAAAATATATAAAAATAATACGCACATATACTTTAATTCAATAACAAAAAAATATTGAATGAATGACGACTCTATTTTACCACAATATGGTGCCAAAAAATATGACTGCAGAAAAAGGACATCCCCTTTTTTAAGAAACGGAGAGCAACCCCATTCAATATACACTCAAGAGTTTTTATACCCTTCACCACACTGTGGTACAGGGTATTATGTCTTTGTGCATATGTTTGTAACAGGCAAAAATAATCGAGATAGACCCATGGTTCCTTTTGAGAATATGCATAGAATCACTTTCTGAGTCGATTTATGCATGTCCGTCCGTCCGTCCGTCTGTCCGTCTGTCCGTCTGTAGATGTAAAATTGTAAACAAAGTACAGGTCGCATTTATGATCCGAATTGGATGAAATTTGGCACAGCTCATTTGTTTGGCCCAAGGACGAACCCTATTGAAATTGGGAAAAATCGGTTCAGATTTAGATATAGCTCCCATATATATTTTCGTCCGATTTAATGTAAACGGTCCCTATATATCTTTCGATTTGCACGAAAATTGGCACAGCGTAATGAATTAGGTCTAGAATGATGTGTGTAAAATTTCATAAAAATCGGTTCAGATTTAGATATAGCTCCCATATATATTTTCGTCCGATTTAAGGTAAATTGTGCACCAAAGTCCCTATATATCTTTCGATTTGCACGAAATTTGGCACAGCGTAATGAATAAGGTCTAGACTGATGTATGCCAAGTTTCGTGAAAATCGGTTCAGATTTAGATATAGCTCCCATATATATCTTCGTCCGATTTAAGGTAAATGGTGTACCAAAGTCCCTATATACCATTCGATTTGCACGAAAATTGGCACAGCGTAATGAATCAGGTCTAGAATGATGTGTGTAAAATTTCATAAAAATCGGTTCAGATTTAGATATAGCTCCCTTATATATCTTCGTCCGATTTAAGGTAAATTGTGTACCATAGCCCCTATATATCTTTCGATTTGCACGAAATTTGGCACAGCGTAATGAATAAGGTCTAGAATGATGTATGTCAAGTTTCGTGAAAATCGGTTCAGATTTAGATATAGCTCCCATATATATCTTCGTCCGATTTAAGGTAAATTGTGTACCAAAGCCCCTATATATCTTTCGATTTGCTCGAAATTTGGCACAGCGTAATGAATAAGGTCTAGAATGATGTATGCCAAGTTTCGTGAAAATCGGTTCAGATTTAGATATAGCTCCCATATATATCTTCGTCCGATTTAAGGTAAATTGTGTACCAAAGTCCCTATATATCTTTCGATTTGCACGAAATTTGGCACAGCGTAATGAATAAGGTCTAGACTGATGTATGCCAAGTTTCGTGAAAATCGGTTCAGATTTAGATATAGCTCCCATATATATCTTCGTCCGATTTAAGGTAAATGGTGTACCAAAGTCCCTATATACCATTCGATTTGCACGAAAATTGGCACAGCGTAATGAATCAGGTCTAGAATGATGTGTTTAAAATTTCATAAAAATCGGTTCAGATTTAGATATAGCTCCCTTATATATCTTCGTCCGATTTAAGGTAAATTGTGTACCAAAGCCCCTATATATCTATGGATTTGCACGAAATTTGGCACAGCGTAATGAATAAGGTCTAGAATGATGTATGTAAAGTTTCGTGAAAATCGGTTCAGATTTAGATATAGCTCCCATATATATCTTCGTCCGATTTAAGGTAAATTGTGTACCAAAGCCCCTATATATCTTTCGATTTGCTCGAAATTTGGCACAGCGTAATGAATAAGGTCTAGAATGATGTATGCCAAGTTTCGTGAAAACCGGTTCAGATTTAGATATAGCTCCCATATATATATTCGCCCGATTTAAGGTAAATTGTGTACAAAAGTCCCTATATATCTTTCGATTTGCACGAAATTTGGCACAGCGTAATGAATGAGGTCTAGAATGATTTATGCTAAGTTTCGTGAAAATCGGTTCAGATTCAGATATAGCTTCCATATATATATTCGTCCGATTTAACGTAAATTGTGTACAAAAGTCCCTATATATCTTTCGATTTGCACGAAATTTGGCATAGCGTACTAAATTAAGTTTAGAATGATGTGTGCAAAGTTTCGTGGCAATCAGTACAAATTTAGATTTAGCTCCCAAATATAGCTTCGCCCGATTTTAGGTAAATAGTCCACTAAAGTCCCTGGAAATCTTTTGGTATAGCGTACTGAATTAAGTCTAGAATGATGTGTGCAAAGTTTCGTGACAATCGGTCCAGATTTAGATATAGCTCCCATATATATTTTCATCCGATTTAAGGTAATTGGTGTACCAAAGACCCTATATATCTTCCGATTTGCACGAAATTGGGCATAGTGTACTGACATTTGAAACAGTAATAATTTGTGCTAAGTTTCATGAAAATCGGTTCAGATTTAGATATAGCTCCCATATATATTTTCGCCCGATTGTAGGTAATTGGTGCACCAAAGTCCCTGGAAATCTTTTCATTTGCACGAATTTGGGCATAGCGTACTGAATTAAGTCTAGAATGATGTTGCAAAGTTTCGTGAAAATCGGTTCAGATTTAGATATAGCTCCCATATATATTTTCGTCCGATTTTATGTAATTGGTGCACCAAAGTCCCTATATATCTTTCGATTTGCACGAATTTTGGTATAGGGTACGTTGGTCAGCTAAGTACTTCGCGTTGTTACAAGAGACATTTGGGTTTGAAAGGTTTTTTGTATAGAAGCAATAGCTTCTGGGGAGAATATCCCAACAGAAAACTAAGGGAACTTATGAGGATCAGTGGCGGGATCCGAAACTATAGTCTTCCCTGCCTTACCCCTCGGCAATCAATGCCATACATTCCTCACTAATAAATAGTTCTTTTTTATAAAAACAAAATACAAATGGTATCCCAAATAAACCGCCAACACTACTGAAGTACTGAATTAAGTCTAAAATGATGTTGCTAAGCTGGATACATATGTAGAATATAACCAAAGTGGTGAAGGGTATCATATAGTCGGCCCAGCCCGACTTTACTACTTTCCTTACTGGTTTAGGTTGGATTTGTGATAATATCCACAATTCATATGAATGTATGTATGTGTGTGTGTTAAGGTTATATCTTCCATAACAATATGAGAATGAGGTGATAAGGGTAAAATAAATCATAATAAAAATTACTTTTTTATTTTTTCTTGTACATTTTGTTATTTTTTCTTTCATTTTCAATTTAAAATTTTATGTTACGCATTTACATAAATTCTATTTTTGTGAGGTTTTTTGTATGGTTTGTATTTATGTTTTGGTTTCTTCGAAAACAGTCGTCAATGTTTCGTACGTTCGTTTTTATTTTATGTTTATTGATTTATAACTTAATAACAATAATAAATACATAAGTAAAAAAAAAATAAAAACAGAAGTTATTGTCAAAGGGTAATACAGAGATATAGAATTTATGTTGGTGGTAAGAGCAGTACTTTAATGTTGATGAGAGTATTTCGTATTTTATGATAGATAATTGTGTGGGAAAAAATATATAAAGATAACCACAAATAAAAACATTTTAAAATGAATATTTTATTATGAAGCCATTCATTCGGCCTTAATATGTTTCCATAAAAAGTCCATAAACATATTTTACGATATTCCACATGAAAATTATAAGTTCCCGAAATTCTAATCTTATTAAAATTCCTTTATAATTGTTTATTTAAAACTGCTCCATATTTATAAACGTGAGTTATATAAAATGAGATATATAATGAGATTTTGGTACCCTGTTGTTTGGCTTAAAGAGTTTTTAACGGTGCGAAATATTAGTATACCGATCGCCATATCTCGACTGGCTGAGTCGATCTATTTTTGTCTGTTTTTCGTTCTAGAGGCCACCATTACGACACGAATATCATAAAATTTTTCGCGGAGAAAGGAATCGAAACTAAGAATTGATTTGATAATCAGTTAATATTTAGCGGGTCGAATGGACCTAGACTTTTTTGTGAAAAAACAGCACCATTTGTGCTCTATGCTGTATATATTTGAATGAATTTCGGCGCCATAGTCGGTAGCCTGTAACTATCACCGCTAACAGTCTGGCTAAAATTCAGAACCTGTAAACAATCTATTTTATTAAGCGATTCAAAGTTCGACTTTAAAGGTTTATTTTCTATTGAAGTCTCAAGGCCACACACACCATCAGAAATAGTTTTTTCTATCGCATTTTCGTTAATACAAGCACGTTTGGTCTTTTAATTTCGAACAATATAAAACGATTATTTTTAACCCTTTGTGGCCCAATGTTGCCCACAGCAACAAAATGTGGATACTATGTAATTTTTTTGCATTAGATATGTTAAGAGCTGATTAAGGACGACACAGGATAGTTACATTAAATCTGTGCACAGAAAATAGTTCTATTATCACGGAAAAAATTCGGGGCTCAAAGGGTTAAAGACAAACTCGAAAATAATTTTAAGGAAATAATATAACATAATCTGTATATGGCCGATTGTGCCCACTTTAAAAAACCGAACGTACCCCGAAGGTACTTTTTATATTTTTTTAATTTTTTCTATCAATCTTCTAAAAACCTAATATTTTTAATTATTTTTATAACAATATACATTGTAATTTACGATTTCGTAACAATGGAAATATTAGTAAAACATCTGTAAAAATACAAAAAACCGTGCATCTAAATAAGTTTATAAGCTAGAGATTTCAAACTTTGCGACATTTATTTATTTTAATATTCGATACCTATGGATTGAAGCTAGAGATGTACAGTGAGTGCCTCATATCGAAAACGCGATTGCCGAATGTGCCCAGTCTCCCCTATCCTCAGCCTATGGTTTGCGGAGGTGTTCGGAATTACATACAAATTTTATTATTAGCTTTATATATGATTTTATCAATTAGGTTTCGGATTTAAGATTAATCAAATTGGTTATTTAATTCGCTTCAAATTAAATGTATTAGTTTATAAAATATTGACCATTTGTGAGGTTGGTTCAGAAAGGAGTGGACCAATGGGTCCCAAAGTTTGGTTCAAATCGGACATTCCATTCGACTGATATTGGATTTAAAAATATTTCAAATTTTGGCCAATTGTGGGGGAAGTATTAAAAGAAGTGGACCAATGAGTCCATCTTCGGACTTGATCTAGGCTTGGTAAATATAATGGTTTGTGCATAGTTTGGTTCAAATCGGACATTCCATTAGCCTAATATTGGATTTATAAATATTGAAAATATTGATCATTTGTTGGGGAGGTACCAGAAGAGTGGACAGATATTCCCCATCATCGATGTTGATCTAGGCTTGGGAATGATAATAGATTGTGCAAGGTTCGGTTTAAATTAGACATTCCACTCGCTTAATATTTATAAATTTTGAAAATTACTAAAATCTAGGCTTAGTACAGATACTAGGTTGTACAAAGTTTCCTTAATAGCCGTACATAAAAAGCCTGAGCTGAACCCAAAGTACCAAACTTCAGTTAATTCGGTTGTGGTATAACCCATAATACCACAACCGAATTAACTGAAGTTTGGTACTTTGGGTTCTAATTGGGTAAAAATTTTTCCTAGCAAATATTTTCAGTTTGGACCCTTTTTGGCCCCTACATAACTGAACTTCCCAAATGTCGAAATTTTTGGGGTTTTGAACACTTTTTTCATGAAAATTGGCTGTAAATAAGTATTTTGAATTTTCATTGGTTGTTAAATCTTTCTACCAAAAATTATCAATATTGGTCCTATTTTAGGATAGCCCGCAGATAACAGCACCTCCCAAAATTCAATAATTTTGAAAGTGTGGGGACTGTAATTTGGTGTTTTGAATTATAATTTGATAGCATCTATTCCTGCAAAGAATTATCAAAATTGGTCTATTTTTAGGGATAGCCCACATATAATGGTACCCTCATTATCTGGTATGGATCTGGATATAACCGAATTGGTTCTAATTATTTGTCATATATAAAAACACCATATATAAAAATCCGGAACGTTTCCATGCATTTTAAATGCCCCCTTCATGGTTGTGGTCAAACTTAACCGACTTGTCCTGCTAGCGAAGTATCCGCTACTTCGTATGCAGAAAGGGAATACAAAAATAAATAAATAAATAATTAATTTATATGGAAATCTTGAATACTTTATAACTATAATTCCGAATTCCACCTCTATTCCAATATCGCATATCAAGTTTATTAGAGGAGGTGATGCAAATGTGGTATAGGTTGGTAATGTGGTATAGTCACTTTTTTTGTAAACTGAAAATTTTAGAATAAGCGTATATGCTGGAAACTGTATATGAAATTTTTAAATTAAATTCAATTTTTATACCCTTCACCACACTGTGGTACAGGGTATTATGTCTTTGTGCATATGTTTGTAACAGGCAAAAGGAATCGAGATAGACCCATAGTTACTTTTGAGAATATGCATAGAATCACTTTCTGAGTCGATTTACGCATGTCCGTCCATCCGTTTGTCCGTCTATCCGTCCGTCCGTCCATGTATTTTTGTGAACAAAGTACAGGTCGCATTTATGATCCGATTTGGATGAAATTTGGCACAGTTCACTTATTTGGCCCAGGGACGAACCCTATTAAAATTGAGAAAAATCGGTTCAGATTTAGATATAGCTTCCATATATATTTTCGTCCGATTTAAGGTAAATGGTGCACCAAAGTCCCTATATATCGTTCGATTTGCACGAAATTTGGCACAGCGTAATGAATTAAGCCTAGAATGATGTCTGCCAAGTTTCCTGAAAATCGGTCCAGATTTAGATATAGCTCCCATATATATTTTCGTCCGATTTTATGTAAATGGTGCACCAAAGTCCCTATATATCTTTCGATTTGCAAGAAATTTGGAAAAACGTACTTAATTGAGCTTAGAGTGATGTCTACCAAGTTTCGTGAAAATCGATCCAGATTTAGATATAGCTCCCATATATAGTTTCGTCCGATTTTATGTAAGTGATGCACCAAAGTCCCTATATATATTTCGATTTGCACGAAATTTGGCATAACGTACTTAATAGAGCCTAGAGTGCTTTATGCCAAGTTTCCTGGAATGATGTGTGCTGAGTTTCGTGAAAATCGGTTCAGATTAAGATATATATATATATATATATCCGTCAGATTTAATGTAAATAATGTACCAAAGTTCTAATATTGCATAGATCGATTGATTTCAAGTAATTGACACACCAAGGAACCAATATATGATTGAAAGAACAAAACGTACTGAAATTAGTATAACCCAACCTGTGAAAAGTTTCGTTGAAATCGGTTCAAATTTGGATATAGATTCCACATATATTTTCATCTAAGGTAATTGGTGTTTTTAAGACCCTATATATCTTTGTACGAAATTTGGCATAGCGTGCTGAATTGCGTCTATAATAATGTGTGCCAAGTTTCATGAAAATCGGTTCAGATGTATATAAAGCTCCCATATATATATATATATAGTCGCCCGATTTTAGGTAAATGGTGCACCAAAGTCTTTGAAAATCATTCCATTTGCACGAAATTTGTCATAGCGTACTGACTTAAGTTTAGAATTACGTGAGCTAAATTTCGTGAAAATCGGTTCAGATTTAAATGTAGCTCCCATATATATTTTCGTCCGGTTTTATGTAATTGGTGCATCGATAGGATACATCTTAGGATACATCTGTTGAATATACCCAAAGTGGTGAAGGGTATCATATAGTCGGCCCAGTCCGACTTTACTACTTTCCTTACTGGTTATATTTATAATTAGAATTAGACATTGTTGGATGTCTAATTGCAATGTTGTATGGCATAATTGTGGTTCTGCGTCGTTAATGTGCTGAATCGCAACAACTTTCGAACTGATAAAGATATTTTTCTTCTTTTCAGCTTTCCAGTGAATTCAAATCAAGTTGGTAAATTTAAGCCGGTAAGATAACACACATTTTTACACATCTTAATATATAAAATAGCTTAGTGATAAGTGAGTGAGCAACTGACAGATCATCATCCAGGCGAAACGGCTGAAGCTATTAGCTTGAAATTTTGAGTGGATGTTGTTGTTTGTGTGAATGAGTGAGGGGTTGGGTTTTTGGAAACTCGAACTAGAAGGATACGAAAAGTACTAAAATATACTTAATATGCTATCATTTATTTTAGTCAATCGGGAGGAGCTAGAATTGTGAAATTTGGAATGTGAGTCAAAAGGGTTTATGTTTGACCTATAATTGATTTTGTGTGAACGGATAGAGCTGGACTCCTGTATTTGGAATAAAAATTATTAATGGGGTGTAGGTTTGAGGTGGTTTAGAAAATTCGTACTTATGGGTACTAAGTGATATACAAATTAGTATAATGTGGTTTTTGGCTGAACGGATAGAAATGGAAACCTAAAATTTGGAATATTGATTGATGTTTGAGCGAAGAATTCACATATAGAAGTAGTTTTCTTCGTACTTATGTGTACTAAATGGTTCTAAATTTGGTACAATTAGATTTTTTGTGAACGGATAGTGCTAGAATCCTGAATTTTGGTATTCAAATTACTGTTGGAGTGTTGGATTGAGATATTTAATTAATTTTTACTTATGGCAACAAAAAGTACTAAGTGGTACCAAATATTGTACAATTTGTTTTTTATATAACAATGTCTATACATGGCAAAATTTAATTTTTGTATGGAGAACTTGTTAAAACTCATAGCCTTTGTTTTTCATCCTTGTGATTCGTGGTAGGCTATCGTAGAGTACAAATGTTTCAAATAGTCATGAGATTTTGTCCTGTGCTGGCTTTTTTTCATGCAGACTCAAGGTATACCACATTACCTGCACTTGTGTTTACTGAAGAAATGTCTAATTTTTTTCCTAAATTGGTAAATATGTGGTGCAATCGCGCATATTATTTGATACTTAGTACTTACTAAATATTTTAATGCTTTAATAATAAAGATTAAAATACATCTGTAAAACAAAAAAATATTTTTAAACTTCAACCGAAAAAAGTCAATTTCATGAAAATTTTAATTTTTGCTACTGATTCTCGACCTGAATTAAATAAATTAAACAGATCATAGCTATCTTATTTTTTTGAGAACAGCAAACTATAGAACATGTTTAAGTTATTCTAAAATTTTCAGTTTACAAAAAAAGTGACTATACCACATTACCAACCTATACCACATTTGCATCACCTCCTCTAATAAACTTGATATGCGATATTGGAATAGAGGTGGAATTCGGAATTATAGTTATAAAGTATTCAAGATTTCCATATAAATTAATTATTTATTTATTTATTTTTGTATTCCCTTTCTGCATACGAAGTAGCGGATACTTCGCTAGCAGGACAAGTCGGTTAAGTTTGACCACAACCATGAAGGGGGCATTTAAAATGCATGGAAACGTTCCGGATTTTTATATATGGTGTTTTTATATATGACAAATAATTAGAACCAATTCGGTTATATCCAGATCCATACCAGATAATGAGGGTACCATTATATGTGGGCTATCCCTAAAAATAGACCAATTTTGATAATTCTTTGCAGGAATAGATGCTATCAAATTATAATTCAAAACACCAAATTACAGTCCCCACACTTTCAAAATTATTGAATTTTGGGAGGTGCTGTTATCTGCGGGCTATCCTAAAATAGGACCAATATTGATAATTTTTGGTAGAAAGATTTAACAACCAATGAAAATTCAAAATACTTATTTACAGCCAATTTTCATGAAAAAAGGTATAACCCATAATACCACAACCGAATTAACTGAAGTTTGGTACTTTGGGTTCTAATTGGGTAAAAATTTTTCCTAGCAAATATTTTCAGTTTGGACCCTTTTTGGCCCCTACATAACTGAACTTCCCAAATGTCGAAATTTTTGGGGTTTTGAACACTTTTTTCATGAAAATTGGCTGTAAATAAGTATTTTGAATTTTCATTGGTTGTTAAATCTTTCTACCAAAAATTATCAATATTGGTCCTATTTTAGGATAGCCCGCAGATAACAGCACCTCCCAAAATTCAATAATTTTGAAAGTGTGGGGACTGTAATTTGGTGTTTTGAATTATAATTTGATAGCATCTATTCCTGCAAAGAATTATCAAAATTGGTCTATTTTTAGGGATAGCCCACATATAATGGTACCCTCATTATCTGGTATGGATCTGGATATAACCGAATTGGTTCTAATTATTTGTCATATATAAAAACACCATATATAAAAATCCGGAACGTTTCCATGCATTTTAAATGCCCCCTTCATGGTTGTGGTCAAACTTAACCGACTTGTCCTGCTAGCGAAGTATCCGCTACTTCGTATGCAGAAAGGGAATACAAAAATAAATAAATAAATAATTAATTTATATGGAAATCTTGAATACTTTATAACTATAATTCCGAATTCCACCTCTATTCCAATATCGCATATCAAGTTTATTAGAGGAGGTGATGCAAATGTGGTATAGGTTGGTAATGTGGTATAGTCACTTTTTTGTAAACTGAAAATTTTAGAATAACTGAAACATATTCTATAGTTTGCTGTTCTCAAAAAAATAAGATAGCTATGATTTGTTTAATTTATTTAATTCAGGTCGAGAATCAGTAGCAAAAATTAAAATTTTCATGAAATTGACTTTTTTCGGTTGAAGTTTAAAAATATTTTTTTGTTTTACAGATGTATTTTAATCTTTATTATTAAAGCATTAAAATATTTAGTAAGTACTAAGTATCAAATAATATGCGCGATTGCACCACATATTTACCAATTTAGGAAAAAAATTAGACATTTCTTCAGTAAACACAAGTGCAGGTAATGTGGTATACCTTGAGTCTGCATGAAAAAAAGCCAGCACAGGACAAAATCTCATGACTATTTGAAACATTTGTACTCTACGATAGCCTACCACGAATCACAAGGATGAAAAACAAAGGCTATGAGTTTTAACAAGTTCTCCATACAAAAATTAAATTTTGCCATGTATAGACATTGTTATATAAAAAACAAATTGTACAATATTTGGTACCACTTAGTACTTTTTGTTGCCATAAGTAAAAATTAATTAAATATCTCAATCCAACACTCCAACAGTAATTTGAATACCAAAATTCAGGATTCTAGCACTATCCGTTCACAAAAAATCTAATTGTACCAAATTTAGAACCATTTAGTACACATAAGTACGAAGAAAACTACTTCTATATGTGAATTCTTCGCTCAAACATCAATCAATATTCCAAATTTTAGGTTTCCATTTCTATCCGTTCAGCCAAAAACCACATTATACTAATTTGTATATCACTTAGTACCCATAAGTAC